>NC_064647.1:7200360-7503391 GCF_023864345.2 Schistocerca serialis cubense
GCTGGAGGCCGATGTATTGAATCTCGACGCAATTTGAGTGTTCCATCGTCATCACAAGGCCCTGAAGGTTACAATTAACTATCATTTTTGCGTCGGATTCGAAAAACTAGACTCACAGGAGAACGACCAAAAGGTGCCCGAGGCAGCAGTAGACCCTTGGAGACAAGTCGGCTGGAGGTCGATGTATTGGATCGCGACGCAATTTGTGTGTTCCATCGTCATTAGGAGGCCCTGAACCTTACAATTATCTATCAGATTCGCGTCGGATTCGAAAATCTAGACTCACAGGAGAAGGCTCATATTGTGCCCGAGACAGCAATATCCCCTTGGAGACAAGTCGGCTGGAAGCCGATGTATTGAATCTCGATGCAATTTGAGTGTTCCATCGTCACTAGGAGGCCCCAAACGTTGCAATTAACTATCATTTTTGCGTCGGGTTCGACAATCTAAACTCACAGGAGAACGACCATAAGGTGCCCAAGGCAGCAACAGACCCTTGGAGACAAGTCGGCTGGAGGCCGATGTATTGAATCTCGACGCAATTTGAGTGTTCCATCGGCATTAGGAGGCCCTGAACGTTACAATTAACAATCAGTTTCGCGTCGGATTCGAAAATCTGGACTCACATGAGAGCGAACATAAGGTGCCCGAGGCCGCAACAGACCCTTGGAGACAAGTCGGCTGGAGGTCTATGTATTGGATCGCGACGCAATTTGAGTGTTCCATCGTCTTTAGGAGGCCCTGAATGTTACAATTAACTATCATTTTTGCGTCGGATTCGAAAATCTAAACTCACAGGAGAACGACCATAAGGTGCCCGACGCAGCAACAGACCCTTGGAGACAAGTCGGCTGGACGCCGATGTATTGAATCTCGACGCAATTTGAGTGTTCCATCGTCATTACAAGGCCCTGAACGTTACAATTAACTATCATTTTTGCGTCGGATTCGAAAATCCAGACTCACAGGAGAACGACCATAAGGTGCCCGAGGCAGCAATAGACCCATGGAGACAAGTCGGCTGGAGGACGATGTATTGAATCTCGACGCAATTTGAGTGTTCCATCGTCTTTAGGAGTCCCTGAACGTTACAATTAACTATCACTTTTGCGTCGGATTCGAAAATCTAGACTTACAAGAGAACAACCATAAGGTGCCCGATTCAGCATTAGACCCTTGGAGACAAGTCGGCTGGAGGACGATGTATTGAATCTCGACGCAATTTGAGTGTCCCATCGTCATTAGGAGGCCCTAAACGTTACAATTAACTATTATTTTTGCGTCGGATTCGATAATCTAAACTCACAGGAGAACGACCAGAAGGTGCCCGAGGCAGCAACAGACCCTTGGAGACAAGTCGGCTGGAGGCCTATGTATTGAATCTCGACGCAATTTGAGTGTTCCATCAAAATTACAAGGCCCTGAACGTTACAATTAACTATCATTTTTGCGTCGGATTTGAAAATCTAGACTCACAGGTTAACGACCATAAGGTGCCCGATGCAGCAATAGACCCTTGGAGACAAGTCGGCTGGAGGCCGATGTATTGAATCTCGACGCAATTTGAGTGTTCCATCGGCATTAGGAGGCCCTGAACGTTACAATTAACTATCATTTTTGCGTCGGATTCGATAATCTAAACTCACAGGAGAACGACCATAAGGTGCCCGAGGCAGCAATAGACCCTTGGAGACAAATAGGCTGGAGGTCGATGTATTGAATCTCGACGCAATTTGAGTGTTCCATCGGCATTAGGAGGCCCTGAACGTTACAGTTAACTATCATTTTAGTGTCGGATTCGAAAATCTACTAACAGGAGAAGGATCATATGGTGCCAGAGGCAGCAACAGACCCTTGGAGACAAGTCGGCTGGAGGCCGATGTATTGAATCTCGACGCAATTTGAGTGTCCCATCGTCATTAGGAGGCCCTAAACGTTACAATTAACTATCATTTTAGCGTCGGATTTGAAAATCTTCTAACAGGAGAAGGATCATATGGTGCACGAGACTGCAATATCCCTTTGGATACAAGTCGGCTGGAAACCGATGTATTGAATCTGGACGCAATTTGAGTCTTCTATCCTCATTAGGAGGCCCTAAACGTTTCAATTAACTATCATTTTTGCGTCGGATTCAAAAATCTACTCACAGGCGAAGTTCATACTGTGCTCGAGGCAGCAACAGACCCTTGGAGACAAGTCGGCTGGAGGCCGATGTATTGAATCTCGACGCAATTTGAGTGTTCCATCGTCATTACAAGGCCCTGAACGTTACAATTATCTATCATTTTTGCGTCGGATTCAAAAATCTACTCACAGGAGAAGTTAATTCGGTGCTCGAGGCAGCAACAGACCCTTGGAGACAAGTCGGCTGGAGACCGATGTATTGAATCTCGACGCAATTTGAGTGTCTTAATCGTCATTACAAGGCCCTGAACGTTACAATTAACTATCATTTTTGCGTCGGATTCGAAAATCTAGACTCACAGGAGAACGACCATAAGGTGCCCGAGGCAGCAATAGACCCTTGGAGACAAGTTGGCTGGAGGCCAATGTATTGAATCTCGACGCAATTTGAGTGTTCCATCGGCGTTAGGAGGCCCTGAACGTTACAGTTAACTAACATTTTAGCGTCGGATTCGAAAATCTACTAACAGGAGAAGGATCATATGGTGCACGAGACTGCAATAGCCCCTTGGATACAAGTCGGCTGGAGGTCGATGTATTGAATCTCGACGCAATTTGAGTCTTCTATCGTCATTAGGAGGCCCTAAACGTTACAATTAACTATCATTTTTGCGTCGGATTCAAAAATCCGGACTCACAGGAGACGAACCATTTGGTGCCCGAGGCAGCAATATCCCCTTGGAGACAAGTCGGCTGGAGGACGAGGTGTTGAATCTCGACCCAATTTGAGTGTTCCATCGTCATTAGGTCGCCCTGAACGTTACAATTAACTATCATTTTTGCGTCGGATTCGAAAATCTAGACTTAGAAGAGAACGACCATTAGGTGCCCGAGGCAGCATTAGACCCTTGGAGACAAGTCGGCTGGAGGACGATGTATTGGATCGCGACGCAATTTGAGTGTTCCATTGTCATTACAAGGCCTTAAACGTTACAATTAACTATCATTTTTGCGTCGGATTCGATAATCTAAACTCACAGGAGAACGACCATAAGATGCCCGAGGCAGTAACAGACCCTTGGAGACAAGTCGGCTGGAGGCCGATGTATTGAATCTCGACGCATTTTGAGTGTTCCATCGTCATTAGGAGGACCTAAACGTTACAATTAACTATCATTTTTGCGTCGGATTCGATAATCTAAACTCACAGGAGAACGACCATAAGGTGCCCGAGGCAGCAACAGACCCTTGGAGACAAGTCGGCTGGAAACCGATGTATTGATTCTTGACGCAATTTGAGTGTTCCAAGGTCATTAGGAAGCCCTGAACGTTACAATTAACTATCATTTTTGCGTCGGATTCGAAAATCTAGACTCACAGGAGAACGACCATAAGGTGCCTGAGGCAGATATAGACCCTTGGAGACAAGTCGGCTGGAGAACGATGTATTGAATCTCGACGCAATTTGAGTGTTCCATCGGCAATAGGAGGCCCTAAACGTTACAATTAACTATCATGTTTGCGTCGGATTCGAAAATATAGACTTACAAGAGAACGACCATAAGGTGCCCGAGGCAGCGATAGACCCTTGGAGACAGGTCGGCTGGAGGCCGATGTATTGAATCTAGACGCAATTTGAGTGTTCCATCTGCATTAGGAGGCCCTGAACGTTACAGTTAACTATCAGTTTCGCGTCGGATTCGAAAATCTAGACTCACAGGAGAACGACCATAAGGTGCCCGAGGCAGCAATAGACCCTTGGAGACAAGTCGGCTGGAGGACGATGTATTGAATCTCGACGCAATTTGAGTGTTCCATCGTCATTAGGAGGCCTGAATGTTACAATTAACTATCATTTTTGCGTCGGATTCAAAAATCCAGGCTCACAGGAGACGGACCATTTGGTGCCCGAGGCTGCAATATCCCCTTGGAGACAAGTCGGCTGGAGAACGATGTATTGAATCTCGACGCAATTTGAGAGTTTCATCGTCATTAGGAGGTCCTGAACGTTACAATTAACTATCATTTTTGCGTCGGATTCGAAAATCTAGACCTACAAGAGAACGACCATAAGGTGCCCGAGGCAGCAATAGACCCTTGGAGACAAATCGGCTGGAGGACGAAGTATTGGATCGCGACGCAATTTGAGTGTTCCATCGTCATTACAAGGCCCTAAACGTTACAATTAACTATCATTTTAGCGTCGGATTCGATAATCTAAACTCACAGGAGAACGACCATAAGGTGCCCGAGGCTGCAACAGACCCTTGCAGACAAGTCGGCTGGAGGCCGATGTATTGAATCTCGACGCAATTTGAGTGTTCCATCGTCATTACAAGGCCCTGAACGTTACAATTAACTATCATTTTTGCGTCGGATTCGAAAATCTAGACTCACAGGAGAAGGATCATACTGTGCCCGAGACAGCAATATCCCCATGGAGACAAGTCGGCTGGAGGCCGAAGTATTGAATCCCGACGCAGATTGAGTGTTCCATCGTCGTTAGGAGGCCCTGAACGTTACAATTAACTATCAGTTTCGCGTCGGATTCGAAAATCTACACTCACACGAGAACGACCATTAGGGGCCCGAGGCAGCAATAGACCCTTGGAGACATTTCGGCTGGAGAATGATGTATTGAATCCCGACGCAATTTGAGTGTTCCATCGTCATTACAAGGCCGTGAACGTTACAATTAACTATCACTTTTGCGTCGGATTCGATAATCTAGACTTACAAGAGAACGACCATAAGGTGCCCGAGGCAGCAATAGACCCTTGGAGACAAGTCGGCTGGAGGACGATGTATTGAAGATCGACGCAATTTGAGAGTTCCATCGTCATTAGGAAGCCCTGAACGTTACAATTAACAATCAGTTTCGCGTCGGATTGGAAAATCTAGACTCACATGAGAGCGAACATATGAGGCCGGAGGCAGTAATATCCCCAATGAGACAAGTCGGCTGAGGCCGATGTATTGAATCTCGACGCAATTTGAGTGTTCCATCGGCATTAGGAGGCCCTGAACGTTACAGTTAACTATCATTTTAGCGACGGATTCGAAAATCTACTAACAGGAGAAGGATCATATTGTGCACGAGACTGCAATATCCCCTTGGATACAAGTCGGCCGGAGGCCGATGTATTGAATCTCGACGCAATTTGAGTGTTCCATCGTCATTAGGAGGCCCTAAACGTTACAATTAACTATCATTTTTGTGTCGGATTCGATAATGTAAACTCACAGGAGAACGACCATAAGGTGCCCGAGGCAGCAATAGACCCTTGGAGACAAGTCCACTGGAAACCGATGTATTGATTCTTGACGCAATTTGAGTGTTCCATCGTCATTAGGAGGCCATGAACGCTGCAATTAACAATCATTTTAGCGTCGGATTCGAAAATCTACTCACAGGAGAAGTTCATACGGTGCTCGAGACAGCAATATACCCCTTGGAGACAAATCTACTGGAGGCCGATGTATTGAATATCGACGCAATTTGAGTGTTCCATCGTCATTAGGTCGCCCTGAACGTTATAATGAACTATCGGTTTTGCGTCGGATTCGAAAATCCAGACTTACAAGAGAACGACCATAAGGTGCCCGTGGTAGCGTTAGACCCTTGGAGACAAGTCGGCTGGAGGACGATGTATTGGATCGCGACGCAATTTGAGTGTTCCATCGTCATTAGGAGGCCCTAAAAGTTACAATTATTTATAATTTTTGCGTCGGATTCGACAATCTAAACACACAGGAGAACGACCATAAGGTGCCCGGGGCAGCAACAGACCCTTGGAGACAAGTCGGCTGGAAACCGATGTATTGATTCTTGACGCAATTTGAGTGTTCCATCGTCATTATGAGGCCCTGAACGTTACAATTAACAATCATTTTAGCGTCGGATTCGAAAATCTACTCACAGGAGAAGTTCATACGGTGCTCAAGACCGCAATATACCCCTTGGAGACAAATCGACTGTAGGCCGATGTATTGATTATCGACGCAATTTGAGTGTTCCATCGTCATTAGGAGGCCCTAAACGTTACAATTAACTATCATTTTTGCGTCGGATTCGATAATCTAAACTCACAGGAGAACGACCATAAGGTGCCCGAGGCAGCAACAGACCCTTGGAGACAAGTCGGCTGGAGGCCGATGTATTGAATCTCGACGCAATTTGAGTGTTCCATCGTCATTACAAGGCCCTAAACGTTACAATTAACTATCATTTTTGCGTCGGATTCGATAATCTAAACTCACAGGAGAACGACCACAAGGTGCCCGAGGCAGCAATAGACCCTTGGAGACAAGTCGGCTGGAGGCCGATGTATTGAATCTCGACGCAATTTGAGTGTTCCATCGCCAATAGGAGGCCTTGAACTTTACAATTAACTATGATTTTTGCGTCGGATTCGATAATCTAAACTCACAGGAGAACGACCATAAGGTGCCCGAGGCAGCAATAGACCCTTGGAGACAAGTCGGCTGGAGGCCGATGTATTGAATCTCGATGCAATTTTTAGTGTTCCATCGGCATCAGGAGGCCCTGAACGTTACAGTTAACTAACATTTTAGCGTCGGATTCGAAAACCTACCAACAGGAGAAGGATCATATGGTGCACGAGACTGCAATATCCCCTTGGATACAAGTCGACTGGAGGTCGATGTATTGAATCTCGACGCAATTTGAGTGTTCCATCGTCATTAGGAGTCCCTGAACGTTACAATTAACTATCATTTATGCTTCGGATTCGATAATCTAGACTCACAGGAGAACGACCATATGGTGCCCGAGGCAGCAATAGACCCTTAGAGACAAGTCGGCTGGAGGCCGATGTATTGAATCTCGACGCAATTTGAGTGTTCCATCGTCATTAGAAGGCCCTAAACGTTACAATTAACTATCATTTTTGCGTCGGATTCGATAATCTAAACTCACAGGAGAACGACCATAAGGTGCCCGAGGCAGCAATAGACCCTTGGATACAAGTCGGCTGGAAACCGATGTATTGATTCTTGACGCAATTTGAGTGTTCCATCGTCATTAGGAGGAACTGAACGTTACAATTAACAATCATTTTAGCGTCGGATTCGAAAATCTACTCACAGGAGAAGTTTATACGGTGCTCGAGACAGCAATATACCCCTTGGAGACAAATCGACTGGAGGCCGATGTATTGAATATCGACGCAATTTGAGTGTTCCATCGTCATTACGTCGCCCTGAACGTTATAAAGAACTATCAGTTTTGCGTCGGATTCGAAAATCTAAACTCACAGGAGAACGACCATAAGGTGCCCGAGGCAGCAACAGACCTTTGGGGACAAGTCGGCTGGAGGACGATGTATTGAATCTCGACGCAATTTGAGAGTTCTATCGTCATCAGGAGGCGCTGAACGTTACTATTCACTATCATTTTTGCGTCGGTTTCGAAAATCTAGACTTACAAGAGAACGACCATAAGGTGCCCGAGGCAGCAATATACCCTTGGAGACAAGTCGGCTGGAGGCCGATGTATTGAATCTCGACGCAATTTGAGTGTTCCATCGGCATTAGGAGGCCCTGAACGTTACAGTTAACTATCAGTTTCGCGTCGGATTCGAAAATCTAGACTCACAGGAGAACGACCATAAGGTGCCCGAGGCAGCAATAGACCCTTGGAGACAAGTCGGCTGGAGGACGATGTATTGAATCTCGACGCAATTTGAGTGTTCCATCGTCATTAGGAGGCCTGAATGTTACAATTAACTATCAGTTTTTCGTCGGATTCGAAAATCTAGACTCACAGCAGACGGACCATTTGGTGCCCGAGGCAGCAATATCCCCTTGGAGACAAATCGGCTGGTGGACGATGTATTGAATTCGACGCAATTTGCATCTTCTATAGTCATTAGGAGGCACTGAACGTTACAATTCTCTATCATATTTGCGTCGGATTCGATAATCTAAACTCACCTGAGAACGACCATAAGGGGCCCGAGGGAGCAACAGACCCTTGGTGACAAGTCGGCTGGAGGCCGATGTATTGAATCTCGACGCAATTTGAGTGTTCCATCGTCATTAGGAGGCCCTGAACGTTACAATTATCTATCATTTTAGCGTCGGATTCGATAATCTAAACTCACAGGAGAACGACCATAAGGTGCCCGAGGCAGCAACAGACCCTTGGAGACAAGTCGGCTGGAGGCTGATGTATTTAATCTCGACGCAATTTGAGTGTTCCATCGTCATTGCAAGGCCCTGAACGTTACAATTAACTATCATTTTTGCGTCGGATTCGAAAATCTAGACACACAGGAGAAAGATCATACTGTGCCCGAGACAGCAATATCCCCATGGAGACAAGTCGGCTGGAGGCCGATGTATTGAATCCCGACGCAAATTGAGTGTTCCATCGTCGTTAGGAGGCCCTGAACGTTACAATTAACTATCAGTTTCGCGTCGGATTCGAAAATCTACACTCACAGGAGAACGACCATAAGGTGCCCGAGGCAGCAATAGACCCTTGGAGACATTTCGGCTGGAGACCGATGTATTGAATCTCGACGCAATTTGAGTGTTCCATCGTCATTACAAGGCCCTGAACGTTACAATTAACTATCATTTTTGCGTCGGATACGAAAATCTAGACTTACAAGAGAACGACCATAAGGTGCCCGAGGCAGCAATAGACCCTTGGAGACAAGTCGGCTGGAGGACGATGTATTGAAGCTCGACGTAATTTGAGAGTTCCATCGTCATTAGGAAGCCCTGAACGTTACAATTAACAATCAGTTTCGCGTCGGATTGGAAAATCTAGACTCACATGAGAGCGAACATATGAGGCCGGAGGCATTAATATCCCCATGGAGACAAGTCGGCTGGAGGACGATGTATTGAATCTCCACGCAATTTGAGTGTCCCATCGTCATTAGGAGGCCCTAAACGTTAGAATTATCTATCATTTTTGCGTCGGATTCGATAATCTAAACTCACAGGAGAACGACCATAAGGTTCCCGAGGCAGTAACAAGCCCTTGGAGACAAGTCGGCTGGAGGCCGATGTATTGAATCTCGACGCAATTAGAGTGTTACATCGGCATTAGGAGGCCCTGAACGTTACAATTAATTATAATTTTTGCGTCGGATTCGACAATCTAAACTCACAGGAGAACGACCATAAGGTGCCCGGGGCAGCAACAGACGCTTGGAGACAAGTCGGCTGGAAACCGATGTATTGATTCTTGACGCAATTTGAGTGTTCCATCGTCATTAGGAGGCCCTGAACGTTACAATTAACAATCAGTTTCGCGTCTGATTCGAAAATCTAGACTCACAGGAGAAGGATCATATTGTGCCCGAAACAGCAATATCCCCTTGGAGACAAGACGGCTGGAGGCCGATGTATTGAATATCGACGCAATTTGAGTGTTCCATCGTCATTAGGTCGCCCTGAACGTTATAATGAACTATCAGTTTTGCGTCGGATTCGAAAATGTAGACTTACAAGAGAACGACCATAAGGTGCCCGAGGCAGCATTACACCCATTGGAGACAAGTCGGCTGGAGGACGATGTATTGGATCGCGACGCAATTTGAGTGTTCCATCGTCATTAGGAGGCCCTGAATGTTACAATTAACTATCAGTTTTTCGTCGGATTCGAAAATCTAGACTCACAGCAGACGGACCATTAGGTGCCCGAGGCAGCAATATCCCCTTGGAGACAAATCGGCTGGAGGACGATGTATTGAATCTCGACGCAATTTGAGTCTTCTATCGTCATTAGAAGGCCCTGAACGTTACAATTAACAATCAGTTTCGCGTCTGATTCGAAAATCTAGACTCACAGGAGAAGGATCATATTGTGCCCGAAACAGCAATATCCCCTTGGAGACAAGACGGCTGGAGGCCGATGTATTGAATCTCGACGCAATTTGAGTGTTCCATTGTCATTACAAGGCCCTGAACGTTACAATTAACTATCATTTTAGCGTCGGATTCGAAAATCTACTCACAGGAGAAGTTCATACGGTGCTCGAGAAAGCAATATACACCTTGGAGACAAATCGACTGGAGGCCGATGTATTGATTATCGACGCAATTTGAGTGTTCCATCGTCATTAGGAGGCCCTAAACGTTACAATTAACTATCATTTTTGCGTCGGATTCGATAATCTAAACTCACAGGAGAACGACCATATGGTGCCCGAGGCAGCAACAGACCCTTGGAGACAAGTCGGCTGGAGGCCGATGTATTGAATCTCGACGCAATTTGAGTGTTCCATCGTCATTACAAGGCCCTAAACGTTACAATTAACTATCATTTTTGCGTCGGGTTCGATAATCTAAACTCACAGGAGAACGACCATAAGGTGCCCGAGGCAGCAATAGACCCTTGGAGACAAGTCGGCTGGAGGCCGATGTATTGAATCTCGACGCAATTTGAGTGTTCCATCGCCAATAGGAGGCCCTGAACTTTACAATTAACTATGATTTTTGCGTCGGATTCCATAATCTAAACTCAGAGGAGAACAACCATAAGGTGCCCGAGGCAGCAATAGACCCTTGGAGACAAGTCGGCTGGAGGCCGATGTATTGAATCTCGATGCAATTTGAGTGTTCCATCGGCATTAGGAGGCCCTGAACGTTACAGTTAACTAACATTTTAGCGTCGGATTCGAAAATCTACCAACAGGAGAAGGATCATATGGTGCACGAGACTGCAATTTCCCTTGGATACAAGTCGACTGGAGGTCGATGTATTGAATCTCGATGCAATTTGAGTGTTCCATCGTCATTAGGAGTCCCTGAACGTTACAATTAACGATCATTTATGCGTCGGATTCCAAAATCTAGACTCACAGGAGAACGACCATTTGGTGCCCGAGGCAGCAATAGACCCTTAGAGACAAGTCGGCTGGAGGCCGATGTATTGAATCTCGACGCAATTTGAGTGTTCCATCGTCATTAGAAGGCCCTGAACTTTACAATTAACAATCAGTTTCGCGTCGGATTCGAAAATCTAGACTCACAGGAGAAGGATCATATTGTGCCCGAGACAGCAATATCCCCTTGGAGACAAGTCGGCTGGAGGCCGATGTATTGAATCTCGACGCAATTTGAGTGTTCCATCGTAATTAGGAGGAACTAAACGTTACAATTAACTAACATTTTTGCGTCGGATTCGATAATCTAAACTCGCAGGAGAACGACCATAAGGTGCCCGAGGCAGCAATAAACCCTTGGATACAAGTCGGCTGGAAACCGATGCATTGATTCTTGACGCAATTTGAGTGATCCATCGTCATTAGGAAGCCCTGAACGTTACAATTAACTATCATTTTTGCGTCGGATTCGATAATCTTGACTCACAGAAGAACGACCATAAGGTGCCCGAGGCAGCAATAGACCCTTGGACAAAAGTCGGCTGGAGAACGATGTATTGAATCTCGACGCAATTTGAGTGTTCCATCGGCATTAGGAGGCCCTGAACGTTACAATTAACTATCATTTTTGCGTCGGATTCGAAAATCTAGACTTACAAGAGAACGACCATAAGGTGCCCGAGGCAGCAATGGACCCTTGGGGACAAGTCGGCTGGAGGACGAATTATTGAATCTCGACGCAATTTGAGTGTCCCATCGTCATTAGGAGGCCCTAAACGTTACAATTAACTATCATTTTTGCGTCGGATTCGATAATCTAGACTCACAGGAGAACGACCATAAGGTGGCCGAGGCAGCAATAGACCCTTGGAGACAAGTCGGCTGGAGAACGATGTATTGAATCTCGACGCATTTTGAGTGATCCATCGTCATTACAAGGCCCTAAACGTTACAATTAACTATCATTTTTGCGTCGGATTCGATAATCTATACTCACAGGAGAACGACCATAAGGTGCCCGAGGCAGCAACAGACCCTTGGCGACAAGTCGGCTGGAAACCGATGAATTGATTCTTCACGCAATTTGAGTGTTCCATCGTCATTAGGAAGCCCTGAACGTTACAATTAACTATCATTTTTGCGTCGGATTCGAAAATCTAGACTCACAGGAGAACGACCATAAGGTGGCCGAGGCAGCAATAGACCCTTGGAGACAAGTCGGCTGGAGAACGATGTATTGAATCTCGACGCAATTTGAGTGTTCCATCGGCATTAGGAGGCCCTGAACGTTACAATTAACTATCATTTTTGCGTCAGATTCGAAAATCTAGACTAACAAGAGAACGACCATAAGGTGCCCGAGGCAGCAATAGACCCTTGGGGACAAGTCGGCTGGAGGAGGATGTATTGAATCTCGACGCAATTTGAGAGTTCTATCGTCATCAGGAGGCGCTGAACGTTACTATGCATTATCATTTTGGCGTCGGATTCGAAAATCTAGACTTACAAGAGAACGACCATAAGGTGCCCGAGGCAGCAATATACCCTTGGAGACAAGTCGGCTAGAGGCCGATGTAGTGAATCTCGACGCAATTTGAGTGTTCCATCGGCATTAGGAGGCCCTGAACGTTACAGTTAACTATCAGTTTCGCGTCGGATTCGAAAATCTAGACTCACAGGAGAACGACCATAAGGTGCCCGAGGCAGCAGTAGACCCTTGGAGACAAGTCGGCTGGAGGACGATGTACTGAATGTCGAAGCAATTTGAGTGTTCCATCGTCATTAGGAGGCCCTGAATGTTACAATTAACTATCAGTTTTTCGTCGGATTCGAAAATCTAGACTCACAGCAGACGGACCATTTGGTGCCCGAGGCAGCAATATCCCCTTGGAGACAAATCGGCTGGTGGACGATGTATTGAATCTCGACGCAATTTGAGTCTTCTATCGTCATTAGGGGCCCTCAACGTTACAATTAACAATCATTTTAGCGTCGGATTCGAAAATCTACTCACAGGAGAAGTTCATACGGTGCTCGAGACAGCAATATACCCCTTGGAGACAAATCGACTGAAGGCCGATGTATTGAATATCGACGCAATTTGAGTGTTCCATCGTCATTAGGTCGCCCTGAACATTATAAATAACTATCAGTTTTGCGTCGGATTCGAAAATCTAGACTTACAAGAGAACGACCACAAGGTGCCCGAGGCAGCATTAGACCCTTGGAGACAAGTCGGCTGGAGGACGATGTATTGGATCGCGACGCAATTTGAGTGTTCCATCGTCATTAAGATGCCCTGAATGTTACAATTAACTATCAGTTTTGCGTCGGATTCGAAAATCTAGACTTACAAGAGAACGACCATAAGGTGCCCGAGGCAGCAACAGACCCTTGGAGACAAGTCGGCTGGAGGCCGATGTATTGAATCTCGACGCAATTTGAGTGTTCCATCGTCATTACAAGGCCCTGAACGTTACAGTTAACTATCATTTTAGCGTCGGATTCGAAAATCTACTAACAGGAGAAGGATCATATGGTGCACGAGACTGCAATATCCCCTTGGATACAAGTCGACTCGAGGGCGAT
This sequence comes from Schistocerca serialis cubense, assembly GCF_023864345.2. Classification (NCBI taxonomy): domain Eukaryota; kingdom Metazoa; phylum Arthropoda; class Insecta; order Orthoptera; family Acrididae; genus Schistocerca; species Schistocerca serialis. The sequence goes on from NC_064647.1 coordinate 7,213,941, forward strand.
GTATTGAATATCGACGCAATTTGAGTGTTCCATCGGCATTAGGAGGCCCTGAACGTTACAGTTAACTATCATTTTAGCGTCGGATTCGAAAATAAACTAACAGGAGAAGGATCATATAGTGCACGAGACTGCATTATCCCCTTGGATACAAGTCGACTGGAGGTCGATGTATTGAATCTCGACGCAAATTGAGTGTTCCATCGTCATTAGGAGTCCCTGAACGTTACAATTAACTATCATTTATGCGTCGGATTCGAAAATCTAGACTCACAGGAGAACGACCATTTGGTGCCCGAGGCAGCAATAGACCCTTAGAGACAAGTCGGCTGTAGGCCGATGTATTGAATCTCGACGCAATTTGAGTGTTCCATCGTCATTAGAAGGCCCTGAACGTTACAAGTAACCATCAGTTTCGCGTCGGATTCGAAAATCTAGACTCAAAGGAGAAGGATCATATTGTGCCCGAGACAGCAATATCCTCTTGGAGACAAGTCGGCTGGAGGCCGATGTATTGAATCTCGACGCAATTTGAGTGTTCCATCGTCATTAGGAGGCCGTGAACGTTACAATTAACTATCATTTTTGCGTCGGATTCGATAATCTAAACTCACAGGAGAACGACCATAAGGTGCCCGAGGGAGCAATAGACCCTTGGAGACAAGTGGGCCGGAGGCCGATGTATTGAATCTCGACGCAATTTGAGTGTTCCATCGTCATTACAAGGCCCTGAACGTTACAGTTAACAACCTTTTTGGTGTCGGATTCGAAAATCTACTAACAGGAGAAGGATCATATGGTGCACGAGACTGCTATATCCCCTTGGACACAAGTCAACTGGACTGGAGGTTGATGTATTGAATCGCGACGCATTTTGAGTGTCCCATCGTCATTAGGAGGCCCTAAACGTTGCAATTAACTATCATTTTTGCGTCGGATTCGATAATCTAAACTCACAGGAGAATGACAATAAGGTGCCCGAGGCAGCTACAGACCCTTGGAGACAAGTCGGCTGGAAACCGATGTATTGATTCTTGACGCAATTTGAGTGTTCCATCGTCATTAGGAAGTCCTGAACGTTACAATTAACTATCATTTTTGCGTCGGATTCGATAATCTAGACTCACAGGAGAACGACCATAAGGTGCCCGTGGCAGCAATAGACCCTTGGAGACAAGTTGGCTGGAGAACGATATATTGAATCTCGACGCAAGTTGAGTGTTCCATCGGCATTAGGAGGCCATGAACGTTACAATTAACTATCATTTTTGCGTCGGATTCGAAAATCTAGACTCACAGGAGAACGACCATTTGGTGCCCGAGGCAGCAATAGACCCTTAGAGACAAGTCGGCTGGAGGCCGATGTATTGAATCTCGACGCAATTTGAGTGTTCCATCGTCATTAGAAGGCCCTGAACGTTACAATTAACAATCAGTTTCGCGTCGGATTCGAAAATCTAGACTCACAGGAGAAGGATCATATTGTGCCCGAGACAGCAATATCCCCTTGGAGACAAGTCGGCTGGAGGCCGATGTATTGAATCTCGACGCAATTTGAGTGTTCCATCGTAATTAGGAGGCCCTAAACGTTACAATTAACTATCATTTTTGCGTCGGATTCGATAATCTAAACTCACAGGAGAGCGACCATAAGGTGCCCGAGGCAGCAATAGACCCTTGGATACAAGTCGGCTGGAAACCGATGTATTGATTCTTGACGCAATTTGAGTGTTCCATCGTCATTAGGAGGCCCTGAACGTTACAATTAACAATCATTTTAGCGTCGGATTCGAAAATCTACTCACAGGAGAAGTTCATACGGTGCTCGAGACAGGAATATACCCCTTGGAGACAAATCGACTGGAGGCCGATGTATTGAATATCGACGCAATTTGAGTGTTCCATCGTCATTACGTCGCCCTGAACGTTATAAAGAACTATCAGTTTTGCGTCGGATTCGAAAATCTAGACTTACAAGAGAACGACCATAAGGTGCCCGAGGCAGCATTAGACCCTTGGAGACAAGTCGGCTGGAAACCGATGTAATGATTCTTGACGCAATTTGAGTGATCCATCGTCATTAGGAAGCCCTGAACGTTACAATTAACTATCATTTTTGCGTCGGATTCGATAATCTAGACTCACAGGAGAACGACCATAAGGTGCCCGAGGCAGCAATAGACCCTTGGACACAAGTCGGCTGGAGAACGATGTATTGAATCTCGACGCAATTTGAGTGTTCCATCGGCATTAGGAGGCCCTGAACGTTACAATTAACTATCATTTTTGCGTCGGATTCGAAAATCTAGACTTACAAGAGAACGACCATAAGGTGCCCGAGGCAGCAATAGACCCTTGGGGACAAGTCGGCTGGAGGACGAATTATTGAATCGCGACGCAATTTGAGAGTTCTATCGTCATCAGGAGGCGCTGAACGTTACTATGCACTATCATTTTTGCGTCGGATTCGAAAATCTAGACTTACAAGAGAACGAACATAAGGTGCCCGAGGCAGCAATATACCCTTGGAGACAAGTCGGCTGGAGGCCGATGAAGTGAATCTCGACGCAATTTGAGTGTTCCATCGGCATTAGGAAGCCCTGAACGTTACAGTTAACTATCAGTTTCGCGTCGGATTCGAAAATCTAGACTCACAGGAGAACGACCATAAGGTGCCCGAGGCAGCAATAGACCCTTGGAGACAAGTCGGCTGGAGGACGATGTATTGAATCTCGACGCAATTTCAGTGTTCCATCGTCATTAGGAGGCCCTGAATGTTACAATTAACTATCAGTTTTTCGTCGGATTCGAAAATGTAGACTCACAGCAGACGGACCATTTGGTGCCCGAAACAGCAATATCCACTTGGAGACAAATCGGCTGGAGGACGATGTATTGAATCTCGACGCAATTTGAGTCTTCTATCGTCTTTAGGAGGCGCTGAACGTTACAATTCACTATCATTTTTGCGTCGGATTCAAAAGTCTAGACTCACAGGAGAAGGATCATATTGTGCCCGAGACAGCAATATCCCCTTGGAGACAGGTCGGCTGGAGGACGATGTATTGAATCTCGACGCAATTTGAGTGTCCCATCGTCATTAGGAGGCCCTAAACGTTACAATTAACTATCATTTTTGCGTCGGATTCGATAATCTAAACTCACAGGAGAACGACCATAAGGGGCCCGAGGCAGCAACAGACCCTTGAAGACAAATCGGCTGGAGGCCGATGTATTTAATATCGACGCATTTTGAGTGTTCCACCGTCATTACAAGGCCCTAAACGTTACAATTAACTATCATTTTTGCGTCGGATTCGATAATCTATACTCACAGGAGAACGACCATAAGGTGCCCGAGGCAGCAACAGACCCTTGGCGACAAGTCGGCTGGAAACCGATGAATTGATTCTTCACGCAATTTGAGTGTTCCATCGTCATTAGGAAGCCCTGAACGTTACAATTAACTATCATTTTAGCGTCGGAATCGAAAATCTAGATTCACAGGAGAACGACCATAAGGTGGCCGAGGCAGCAATAGACCCTTGGAGACAAGTCGGCTGGAGAACGATGTATTGAATCTCGACGCAATTTGAGTGTTCCGTCGGCATTAGGAGGCCCTGAACGTTACAATTAACTATCATTTTTGCGTCAGATTCGAAAATCTAGACTTACAAGAGAACGACCATAAGGTGCCCGAGGCAGCAATAGACCCTTGGGGACAAGTCGGCTGGTGGACGATGTATTGAATCTCGACGCAATTTGAGAGTTCTATCGTCATCAGGAGGCGCTGAACGTTACTATGCATTATCATTTTTGCGTCGGATTCGAAAATCTAGACTTACAAGAGAACGACCATGAGGTGCCCGAGGCAGCAATATACCCTTGGAGACAAGTCGGCTGGAGGCCGATGTAGTGAATCTCGACGCAATTTGAGTGTTCCATCGGCATTAGGAGGCCCTGAACGTTACAGTTAACTATCAGTTTCGCGTCGGATTCGAAAATCTAGACTCACAGGAGAACGACCATAAGGTGCCCGAGGCAGCAATAGACCCTTGGAGACAAGTCGGCTGGAGGACGATGTATTGAATCTCGAAGCAATTTGAGTGTTCCATCGTCATTAGGAGGCCCTGAATGTTACAATTAACTATCAGTTTTTCGTCGGATTCGAAAATCTAGACTCACAGCAGACGGACCATTTGGTGCCCGAGGCAGCAATATCCCCTTGGAGACAAATCGGCTGGAGGACGATGTATTGAATCTCGACGCAATTTGAGTCTTCTATCGTCATTAGGAGGCGCTGAACGTTACAATTCACTATCATTTTTGCGTCGGATTCGAAAATCTAGACTCACAGGAGAAGGATCATATTGTGCCCGAGACAGCAATATCCCCTTGGAGACAGGTCGGCTGGAGGACGATGTATTGATTCTCGACGCAATTTGAGTGTCCCATCGTCTTTAGGAGGCCCTAAACGTTACAATTAACTATCATTTTTGCGTCGGATACGATAATCTAAACTCACAGGAGAACGACCATAAGGGGCCCGAGGCAGCAACAGACCCTTGGAGACAAGTCGGCTGGAGAACGATGTATTGAATCTCGACGCAATTTAAGTGTTCCATCGGCATTAGGAGGCCCTGAACGTTACAATTAACTATCATTTTTGCGTCAGATTCGAAAATCTAGACTTACAAGAGAACGACCATAAGGTGCCCGAGGCAGCAATAGACCCTTGGGGACAAGTCGGCTGGAGGACGATGTATTGAATCTCGACGCAATTTGAGAGTTCTATCGTCATCAGGAGGCGCTGAACGTTACTATTCACTATCATTTTTGCGTCGGATTCGAAAATCTAGACTTACAAGAGAACGACCATGAAGTGCCCTAGGCAGCAATAGACCCTTGGAGACAAGTCGGCTGGAGGCCGATGTATTGAATCTCGACGCAATTTGAGTGTTCCATCGGCATTAGGAGGCCCTGAACGTTACAGTTAACTATCAGTTTCGTGTCGGATTCGAAAATCTAGACTCACACGAGAACGACCATAAGGTGCCCGAGGCAGCAATAGACCCTTGGAGACAAGTCGGCTGGAGGACGATGTATTGAATCTCGACGCAATTTGGGTGTTCCATCGTCATTAGGAGGCCCTGAATGTTACAATTAACTATCAGTTTTTCGTCGGATTTGATAATCTAGACTCACAGGAGAACGACCATAAGGTGCCCGAGGCAGCAATAGACCCTTGGAGACAAGTCGGCTGGAGGACGATGTATTGAATCTCGACGCAATTTCAGTGTTCCATCGTCATTAGGAGGCCCTGAATGTTACAATTAACTATCAGTTTTTCGTCGGATTCGAAAATCTAGACTCACAGCAGACGGACCATTTGGTGCCCGAGGCAGCAATATCCCCTTGGAGACAAATCGGCTGGAGGACGATGTATTGAATCTCGACGCAATTTGAGTCTTCTATCGTCTTTAGGAGGCGCTGAACGTTACAATTCACTATCATTTTTGCGTCGGATTCAAAAGTCTAGACTCACAGGAGGAGGATCATATTGTGCCCGAGACAGCAATATCCCCTTGGAGACAGGTCGGCTGGAGGACGATGTATTGAATCTCGACGCAATTTGAGTGTCCCATCGTCATTAGGAGGCCCTAAACGTTACAATTAACTATCATTTTTGCGTCGGATTCGATAATCTAAACTCACAGGAGAACGACCATAAGGGGCCCGAGGCAGCAACTGACCCTTGAAGACAAATCGGCTGGAGGCCGATGTATTGAATCTCGACGCATTTTGAGTGTTCCATCGTCATTACAAGGCCCTAAACGTTACAATTAACTATCATTTTTGCGTCGGATTCGATAATCTATACTCACAGGAGAACGACCATAAGGTGCCCGAGGCAGCAACAGACCCTTGGCGACAAGTCGGCTGGAAACCGATGAATTGATTCTTCACGCAATTTGAGTGTTCCATCGTCATTAGGAAGCCCTGAACGTTACAATTAACTATCATTTTTGCGTCGGATTCGAAAATCTAGACTCACAGGAGAACGACCATAAGGTGGCCGAGGCAGCAATAGACTCTTGGAGACAAGTCGGCTGGAGAACGATGTATTGAATCTCGACGCAATTTGAGTGTTCCATCGGCATTAGGAGGCCCTGAACGTTACAATTAACTATCATTTTTGCGTCAGATTCGAAAATCTACTCACAGGAGAAGTTCATACGGTGCTCGAGACAGCAATATACCCCTTGGAGAAAAATAGACTGGAGGCCGATGTATTGAATATCGACGCAATTTGAGTGTTCCATCGTCATTACGTCGCCCTGAACGTTATAAAGAACTATCAGTTTTGCGTCGGATTCGAAAATCTAGACTTACAAGAGAACGACCATAAGGTGCCCGAGGCAGCATTAGACCCTTGGAGACAAGTCGGCTGGAAACCGCTGTAATGATTCTTGACGCAATTTGAGTGATCCATCGTCATTAGGAAGCCCTGAACGTTACAATTAACTATCATTTTTGCGTCGGATTCGATAATCTAGACTCACAGGAGAACGACCATAAGGTGCCCGAGGCAGCAATAGACCCTTGGACACAAGTCGGCTGGAGAACGATGTATTGAATCTCGACGCAATTTGAGTGTTCCATCGGCATTAGGAGGCCCTGAACGTTACAATTAACTATCATTTTTGCGTCGGATTCGAAAATCTAGACTTACAAGAGAACGACCATAAGGTGCCCGAGGCAGCAATACACCCTTGGGGACAAGTCGGCTGGAGGACGAATTATTGAATCTCGACGCAATTTTAGAGTTCTATCGTCATCAGGTGGCGCTGAACGTTACTATGCACTATCATTTTTGCGTCGGATTCGAAAATCTAGACTTACAAGAGAACGAACATAAGGTGCCCGAGGCAGCAATATACCGTTGGAGACAAGTCGGCTGGAGGCCGATGTATTGAATCTCGACGCAATTTGAGTGTTCCATCGGCATTAGGAAGCCCTGAACGTTACAGTTAACTATCAGTTTCGCGTCGGATTCGAAAATCTAGACTCACAGGAGAACGACCATAAGGTGCCCGAGGCAGCAATAGACCCTTGGAGACAAGTCGGCTGGAGGACGATGTATTGAATCTCGACGCAATTTCAGTGTTCCATCGTCATTAGGAGGCCCTGAATGTTACAATTAACTATCAGTTTTTCGTCGGATTCGAAAATCTAGACTCACAGCAGACGGACCATTTGGTGCCCGAGGCAGCAATATCCCCTTGGAGACAAATCGGCTGGAGGACGATGTATTGAATCTCGACGCAATTTGAGTCTTCTATCGTCTTTAGGAGGCGCTGAACGTTACAATTCACTATCATTTTTGCGTCGGATTCAAAAGTCTAGACTCACAGGAGAAGGATCATATTGTGCCCGAGACAGCAATATCCCCTTGGAGACAGGTCGGCTGGAGGACGATGTATTGAATCTCGACGCAATTTGAGTGTCCCATCGTCATTAGGAGGCCCTAAACGTTACAATTAACTATCATTTTTGCGTCGGATTCGATAATCTAAACTCACAGGAGAACGACCATAAGGGGCCCGAGGCAGCAACTGACCCTTGAAGACAAATCGGCTGGAGGCCGATGTATTGAATCTCGACGCATTTCGAGTGTTCCATCGTCATTACAAGGCCCTAAACGTTACAATTAACTATCATTTTTGCGTCGAATTCGATAATCTATACTCACAGGAGATCGACCATAAGGTGCCCGAGGCAGTAACAGACCATTGGCGACAAGTCGCCTGGAAACCGATGAATTGATTCTTCACGCAATTTGAGTGTTCCATCGTCATTAGGAAGCCCTGAACGTTACAATTAACTATCATTTTTGCGTCGGATTCGAAAATCTAGACTCACAGGAGAACGACCATAAGGTGGCCGAGGCAGCAATAGACCTTGGAGACAAGTCGGCTGGAGAACGATGTATTGAATCTCGACGCAATTTGAGTGTTCCATCGGCATTAGGAGGCCCTGAACGTTACAATTAACTATCATTTTTGCGTCAGATTCGAAAATCTAGACTTACAAGAGAACGACCATAAGGTGCCCGAGGCAGCAATAGACCCTTGGGGACAAGTCGGCTGGAGGACGATGTATTGAATCTCGACGCAATTTGAGAGTTCTATCGTCATCAGGAGGCGCTGAACGTAACTATGCATTATCATTTTTGCGTCGGATTCGAAAATCTAGACTTACAAGAGAACGACCATAAGGTGCCCGAGGCAGCAATATACCCTTGGAGACAAGTCGGCTGGAGGCCGATGTAGTGAATCTCGACGCAATTTGAGTGTTCCATCGGCATTAGGAGGCCCTGAACGTTACACTTAACTATCAGTTTCGCGTCGGATTCGAAAATCTAGACTCACAGGAGAACGACCATAAGGTGCCCGAGGCAGCAATAGACCCTTGGAGACAAGTCGGCTGGAGGACGATGTATTGAATCTCGAAGCAATTTGAGTGTTCCATCGTCATTAGGAGGCCCTGAATGTTACAATTAACTATCAGTTTTTCGTCGGATTCGAAAATCTAGACTCACAGCAGACGGACCATTTGGTGCCCGAGGCAGCAATATCCCCTTGGAGACAAATCGGCTGGAGGACGATGTATAGAATCTCGACGCAATTTGAGTCTTCTACCGTCATTAGGAGGCTCTGAACGTTACAATTCACTATCATTTTTGCGTCGGATTGGAAAATCTAGACTCACAGGAGAAGGATCATATTGTGCCCGAGACAGCAATATCCCCTTGGAGACAGGTCGGCTGGAGGACGATGTATTGAATCTCAACGCAATTTGAGTGTCCCATCGTCATTAGGAGGCCCTAAACGTTACAATTAACTATCATTTTTGCGTCGGATACGATAATCAAAACTCACAGGAGAACGACCATAAGGGGCCCGAGGCAGCAACAGACCCTTGGAGACAAGTCGGCTGGAGAACGATGTATTGAATCTCGACGCAATTTGAGTGTTCCATCGGCATTAGGAGGCCCTGAACGTTACAATTAACTATCATTTTTGCGTCAGATTCGAAAATCTAGACTTACAAGAGAACGACCATAAGGTGCCCGAGGCAGCAATAGACCCTTGGGGACAAGTCGGCTGGAGGACGATGTATTGAATCTCGACGCAATTTGAGAGTTCTATCGTCATCAGGAGTCGCTGAACGTTACTATTCACTATCATTTTTGCGTCGGATTCGAAAATCTAGACTTACAAGAGAACGACCATGAAGTGCCCTAGGCAGCAATAGACCCTTGGAGACAAGTCGGCTGGAGGAGGAAGAATTATTGAATCTCGACGCAATTTTAGAGTTCTATCGTCATCAGGAGGCGCTGAACGTTACTATGCACTATCATTTTTGCGTCGGATTCGAAAATCTAGACTTACAAGAGAACGAACATAAGGTGCCCGAGGCAGCAATATACCGTTGGAGACAAGTCGGCTGGAGGCCGATGTAGTGAATCTCGACGCAATTTGAGTGTTCCATCAGCATTAGGAAGCCCTGAACGTAACAGTTAACTATCAGTTTCGCGTCGGATTCGAAAATCTAGACTCACAGGAGAACGACCATAAGGTGCCCGAGGCAGCAATATACCCTTGGAGACAAGTCGGCTGGAGGACGATGTATTGAATCTCGACGCAATTTCAGTGTTCCATCGTCATTAGGAGGCCCAGAATGTTACAATTAACTATCAGTTTTTCGTCGGATTCGAAAATCTAGACTCACAGCAGACGGACCATTTGGTGCCCGAGGCAGCAATATCCCCTTGGAGACAAATCGGCTGGAGGACGATGTATTGAATCTCGACGCAATTTGAGTCTTCTATCGTCTTTAGGAGGCGCTGAACGTCACAATTCACTATCATTTTTGCGTCGGATTCAAAAGTCTAGACTCACAGGAGAAGGATCATATTGTGCCCGAGACAGCAATATCCCCTTGGAGACAGGTCGGCTGGAGGACGATGTATTGAATCTCGACGCAATTTGAGTGTCCCATCGTCATTAGGAGGCCCTAAACGTTACAATTAACTATCATTTTTGCGTCGGATTCGATAATCTAAACTCACAGGAGAACGACCATAAGGGGCCCGAGGCAGCAACTGACCCTTGAAGACAAAACGGCTGGAGGCCGATGTATTGAATCTCGACGCATTTTGAGTGTTCCATCGTCATTACAAGGCCCTAAACGTTACAATTAACTATCATTTTTGCGTCGGATTCGATAATCTATACTCACAGGAGAACGACCATGAGGTGCCCGAGGCAGCAACAGACCCTTGGCGACAAGTCGGCTGGAAACCGATGAATTGATTCTTCACGCAATTTGAGTGTTCCATCGTCATTAGGAAGCCCTGAACGTTACAATTAACTATCATTTTTGCGTCGGATTCGAAAATCTAGACTCACAGGAGAACGACCATAAGGTGGCCGAGGCAGCAATAGACCCTTGGAGACAAGTCGGCTGGAGAACGATGTATTGAATCTCGACGCAATTTGAGTGTTCCATCGGCATTAGGAGGCCCTGAACGTTACAATTAACTATCATTTTCGCGTCGGATTCGAAAATCTAGACTCACAGGAGAACGACCATAAGGTGCCCGAGGCAGCAATAGACCCTTGGAGACAATCGGCTGGAGGACGATGTATTGAATCTCGAAGCAATTTGAGTGTTCCATCGTCATTAGGAGGCCCTGAATGTTACAATTAACTATCAGTTTTTCGTCGGATTCGAAAATCTAGACTCACAGCAGACGGACCATTTGGTGCCCGAGGCAGTAATATCCCCTTGGAGACAAATCGGCTGGAGGACGATGTATTGAATCTCGACGCAATTTGAGTCTTCTATCGTCATTAGGAGGCGCTGAACGTTACAATTCACTATCATTTTTGCGTCGGATTCGAAAATCTAGACTCACAGGAGAAGGATCATATTGTGCCCGAGTCAGCAATATCCCCTTGGAGACAGGTCGGCTGGAGGACGATGTATTGAATCTCGACGCAATTTGAGTGTCCCATCGTCATTAGGAGGCCCTAAACGTTACAATTAACTATCATTTTTGCGTCGGATACGATAATCTGAACTCACAGGAGAACGACCATAAAGGGCCCGAGGCAGCAACAGACCCTTGGAGACAAGTTGGCTGGAGAACGATGTATTGAATCTCGACGCAATTTGAGTGTTCCATCGGCATTAGGAGGCCCTGAACGTTACAATTAACTATCATTTTTGCGTCAGATTCGAAAATCTAGACTTACAAGAGAACGACCATAAGGTGCCCGAGGCAGCAATAGACCCTTGGGGACAAGTCGGCTGGAGGACGATGTATTGAATCTCGACGCAATTTGAGAGTTCTATCGTCATCAGGAGGCGCTGAACGTTACTATGCATTATCATTTTTGCGTCGGATTCGAAAATCTAGACTTACAAGAGAACGACCATAAGGTGCCCGAGGCAGCAATATACCCTTGGAGACAAGTCGGCTGGAGGCCGATGTAGTGAATCTCGACGCAATTTGAGTGTTCCATCGGCATTAGGAGGCCCTGATCGTTACAGTTAACTATCAGTTTCGCGTCGGATTCGAAAATCTAGACTCACAGGAGAACGACCATAAGATGCCCGAGGCAGCAATAGACCCTTGGAGACAAGTCGGCTGGAGGACGATGTATTGAATCTCGAAGCAATTTGAGTGTTCCATCGTCATTAGGAGGCCCTGAATGTTACAATTAACTATCAGTTTTTCGTCGGATTCGAAAATCTAGACTCACAGCAGACGGACCATTTGGAGCCCGAGGCAGCAATATCCCCTTGGAGACAAATCGGCTGGAGGACGATGTATTGAATCTCGACGCAATTTGAGTCTTCTATCGTCATTAGGAGGCGCTGAACGTTACAATTCACTATCATTTTTGCGTCGGATTCGAAAATCTAGACTCACAGGAGAAGGATCATATTGTGCCCGAGACAGCAATATCCCCTTGGAGACAGGTCGGCTGGAGGACGATGTATTGAATCTCGACGCAATTTGAGTGTCCCATCGTCATTAGGAGGCCCTAAACGTTACAATTAACTTTCATTTTTGCGTCGGATACGATAATCTAAGCTCACAGGAGAACGACCATAAGGGGCCCGAGGCAGCAACAGACCCTTGGAGACAAGTCGGCTGGAGAACGATGTATTGAATATCGACGCAATTTGAGTGTTCCATCGGCATTAGGAGGCCCTGAACGTTACAATTAACTATCATTTTTGCGTCAGATTCGAAAATCTAGACTTACAAGAGAACGACCATAAGGTGCCCGAGGCAGCAATAGACCCTTGGGGACAAGTCGGCTGGAGGACGATGTATTGAATCTCGACGCAATTTGAGAGTTCTATCGTCATCAGGAGGCGCTGAACGTTACTATTCACTAACATTTTTGCGTCGGATTCGAAAATCTAGACTTACAAGAGAACGACCATAAAGTGCCCTAGGCAGCAATAGACCCTTGGAGACAAGTCGGCTGGAGGCCGATGTATTGAATCTCGACGCAATTTGAGTGTTCCATCGGCATTAGGAGGCCCTGAACGTTACAGTTAACTATCAGTTTCGCGTCGGATTCGAAAATCTAGACTCACAGCAGACGGACCATTTGGTGCCCGAGGCAGCAATAGACCCTTGGAGACAAGTCGGCTGGAGGACGATGTATTGAATCTCGACGCAATTTGGGTGTTCCATCGTCATTAGGAGGCCCTGAATGTTACAATTAACTATCAGTGTTTCGTCTTATTCGAAAATCTAGACTCACAGCAGACGGACCATTTGGTGCCCGAGGCAGCAATATCCCCTTGGAGACAAATCGGCTGGAGGACGATGTATTGAATCTCGACGCAATTTGAGTCTTCTATCGTCATTAGGAGGCCCTCAACGTTACAATTAACAATCATTTTAGCGTCGGATTCGAAAATCTACTCACAGGAGAAGTTCATACGGTGCTCGAGACAGCAATATACCCCTTGGAGACATATCGACTGGAGGCCGATGTATTGAATATCGACGCAATTTGAGTGTTCCATCGTCATTACGTCGCCCTGAACGTTATAAAGAACTATCAGTTTTGCGTCGGATTCGAAAATCTAGACTTACAAGAGAACGACCATAAGGTGCCCGAGGCAGCATTAGACCCTTGGAGACAAGTCGGCTGGAAACCGATGTAATGATTCTTGACGCAATTTGAGTGATCCATCGTCATTAGGAAGCCCTGAACGTTACAATTAACTATCATTTTTGCGTCGGATTCGATAATCTAGACTCACAGGAGAACGACCATAAGGTGCCCGATGCAGCAATAGACCCTTGGACACAAGTCGGCTGGAGAACGATGTATTGAATCTCGACGCAATTTGAGTGTTCAATCGGCATTAGGAGGCCCTGAACGTTACAATTAAATATAATTTTTCCGTCGGATTCGAAAATCTAGACTTACAAGAGAACGACCATAAGGTGCCCGAGGCAGCAATAGACCCTTGGGGACAAGTCGGCTGGAGGACGAATTATTGAATCTCGACGCAATTTGAGAGTTCTATCGTCATCAGGAGGCGCTGAACGTTACTATGCACTATCATTTTTGCGTCGGATTCGAAAATCTAGACTTACAAGAGAACGAACATAAGGTGCCCGAGGCAGCAATATACCCTTGGAGACAAGTCGGCTGGAGGCCGATGTAGTGAATCTCGACGCAATTTGAGTGTTCCATCGGCATTAGGAAGCCCTGAACGTTACAGTTAACTATCAGTTTCGCGTCGGATTCGAAAATCTAGACTCACAGGAGAACGACCATAAGGTGCCCGAGGCAGCAATAGACCCTTGGGGACAAGTCGGCTGGAGGACGATGTATTGAATCTCGACGCAATTTGAGAGTTCTATCGTCATCAGGAGGCGCTGAACGTTACTATGCATTATCATTTTTGCGTCGGATTCGAAAATCTAGACTTACAAGAGAACGACCATAAGGTGCCCGAGGCAGCAATATACCCTTGGAGACAAGTCGGCTGGAGGCCGATGTAGTGAATCTCGACGCAATTTGAGTGTTCCATCGGCATTAGGAGGCCCTGAACGTTACAGTTAACTATCAGTTTCGCGTCGGATTCGAAAATCTAGACTCACAGCAGACGGACCATTTGGTGCCCGAGGCAGCAATATCCCCTTGGAGACAAATCGGCTGGAGGACGATGTATTGAATCTCGACGCAATTTGAGTCTTCTATCGTCATTAGGAGGCGCTGAACGTTACAATTCACTATCATTTTCGCGTCGGATTCGAAAATCTAGACTCACAGGAGAAGGATCATATTGTGCCCGAGTCAGCAATATTCCCTTGGAGACAGGTCGGCTGGAGGACGATGTATTGAATCTCGACGCAATTTGAGTGTCCCATCGTCATTAGGAGGCCCTAAACGTTACAATTAACTATCATTTTTGCGTCGGACACGATAATCTGAACTCACAGGAGAACGACCATAAGGGGACCGAGGCAGCAACAGACCCTTGGAGACAAGTCGGCTGGAGAACGATGTATTGAATCTCGACGCAATTCGAGTGTTCCATCGGCATTAGGAGGCCCTGAACGTTACAATTAACTATCATTTTTGCGTCAGATTCGAAAATCTAGACTTACAAGAGAACGACCATAAGGTGCCCGAGGCAGCAATAGACCCTTGGGGACAAGTCGGCTGGAGGACGATGTATTGAATCTCGACGCAATTTGAGAGTTCTATCGTCATCAGGAGGCGCTGAACGTTACTATGCATTATCATTTTTGCGTCGGATTCGAAAATCTAGACTTACAAGAGAACGACCATAAGGTGCCCGAGGCAGCAATATACCCTTGGAGACAAGTCGGCTGGAGGCCGATGTAGTGAATCTCGACGCAATTTGAGTGTTCCATCGGCATTAGGAGGCCCTGATCGTTACAGTTAACTATCAGTTTCGCGTCGGATTCGAAAATCTAGACTCACAGGAGAACGACCATAAGATGCCCGAGGCAGCAATAGACCCTTGGAGACAAGTCGGCTGGAGGACGATGTATTGAATCTCGAAGCAATTTGAGTGTTCAATCGTCATTAGGAGGCCCTGAATGTTACAATTAACTATCAGTTTTTCGTCGGATTCGAAAATCTAGACTCACAGCAGACGGACCATTTGGTGCCCGAGGCAGCAATATCCCCTTGGAGACAAATCGGCTGGAGGACGATGTATTGAATCTCGACGCAATTTGAGTCTTCTATCGTCATTAGGAGGCGCTGAACGTTACAATTCACTATCATTTTTGCGTCGGATTCGAAAATCTAGACTTACAAGAGAACGACCATAAAGTGCCCTAGGCAGCAATAGACCCTTGGAGACAAGTCGGCGGGAGGCCGATGTATTGAATCTCGACGCAATTTGAGTGTTCCATCGGCATTAGGAGGCCCTGAACGTTACAGTTAACTATCAGTTTCGCGTCGGATTCGAAAATCTAGACTCACAGGAGAACGACCATAAGGTGCCCGAGGCAGCAATAGACCCTTGGAGACAAGTCGGCTGCAGGACGATGTATTGAATCTCGACGCAATTTGGGTGTTCCATCGTCATTAGGAGGCCCTGAATGTTACAATTAACTATCAGTGTTTCGTCTTATTCGAAAATCTAGACTCACAGCAGACGGACCATTTGGTGCCCGAGGCAGCAATATCCCCTTGGAGACAAATCGGCTGGAGGACGATGTATTGAATCTCGACGCAATTTGAGTTTTCTATCGTCATTAGGAGGCCCTCAACGTTACAATTAACAATGATTTTAGCGTCGGATTCGAAAATCTACTCACAGGAGAAGTTCATACGGTGCTCGAGACAGCAATATACCCCTTGGAGACAAATCGACTGGAGGCCGATGTATTGAATATCGACGCAATTTGAGTGTTCCATCGTCATTACGTCGCCCTGAACGTTATAAAGAACTATCAGTTTTGCGTCGGATTCGAAAATCTAGACTTACAAGAGAACGACCATAAGGTGCCCGAGGCAGCATTAGACCCTTGGAGACAAGTCGGCTGGAAACCGATGTAATGATTCTTGACGTAATTTGAGTGATCCATCGTCATTAGGAAGCCCTGAACGTTACAATTAACTATCATTTTTGCGTCGGATTCGATAATCTAGACTCACAGGAGAACGACCATAAGGTGCCCGATGCAGCAATAGACCCTTGGACACAAGTCGGCTGGAGAACGATGTATTGAATCTCGACGCAATTTGAGTGTTCCATCGGCATTAGGAGGCCCTGAACGTTACAATTAACTATCATTTTTCCGTCGGATTCGAAAATCTAGACTTACAAGAGAACGACCATAAGGTGCCCGAGGCAGCAATAGACCCTTGGGGACAAGTCGGCTGGAGGACGAATTATTGAATCTCGACGCAATTTGAGAGTTCTATCGTCATCAGGAGGAGCTGAACGTTCTATGCACTATCAGTTTTGCGTCGGATTCAAAAATCTAGACTTACAAGAGAACGACCATAAGGTGCCCGAGGCAGCATTAGACCCTTGGAGACAAGTCGGCTGGAGGCCGATGTAGTGAATCTCGACGCAATTTGAGTGTTCCATCGGCATTAGGACGCCCTGAACGTTACAGTTAACTATCAGTTTCGCGTCGGATTCGAAAATCTAGACTCACAGGAGAACGACCATAAGGTGCCCGAGGCAGCAATAGACCCTTGGAGACAAGTCGGCTGGAGGACGATGTATTGAATCTCGACGCAATTTGAGTGTTCCTTCGTCATTAGGAGGCCCTGAATGTTACAATTAACTATCAGTTTTTCGTCGGATTCCAAAATCTAGACTCACAGCAGACGGACCATTTGGTGCCCGAGGCAGCAATATCCCCTTGGAGACAAATCGGCTGGAGGACGATGTATTGAATCTCGACGCAATTTGAGTCTTCTATCGTCTTTAGGAGGCGCTGAACGTTACAATTCACTATCATTTTTGCGTCGGATTCAAAAGTCTAGACTCACAGGAGAAGGATCATATTGTGCCCGAGACAGCCATATCCCCTTGGAGACAGGTCGGCTGGAGGACGATGTATTGAATCTCGACGCAATTTGAGTGTCCCATCGTCATTAGGAGGCCTAAACGTTACAATTAACTATCATTTTTGCGTCGGATTCGATAATCTAAACTCACAGGAGAACGACCATAAGGGGCCCGAGGCAGCAACAGACCCTTGAAGACAAATCGGCTGGAGGCCGATGTATTGAATCTCGACGCATTTTGAGTGTTCCATCGTCATTACAAGGCCCTAAACGTTACAATTAACTATCATTTTTGCGTCGGATTCGATAATCTATACTCACAGGAGAACGACCATAAGGTGCCCGAGGCAGCAACAGACCCTAGGCGACAAGACGGCTGGAAACCGATGAATTGATTCTTCACGCAATTTGAGTGTTCCATCGTCATTAGGAAGCCCTGAACGTTACAATTAACTATCATTTTTGCGTCGGATTCGAAAATCTAGACTCACAGGAGAACGACCATAAGGTGGCCGAGGCAGCAATAGACCCTTGGAGACAAGTCGGCTGGCGAACGATGTATTGAATCTCGACGCAATTTGAGTGTTCCATCGGCATTAGGAGGCCCTGAACGTTACAATTAACTATCATTTTTGCGTCAGATTCGAAAATCTAGACTTACAAGAGAACGACCATAAGGTGCCCGAGGCAGCAATAGACCCTTGGGGACAAGTCGGCTGGAGGACGATGTATTGAATCTCGACGCAATTTGAGAGTTCTATCGTCATCAGGAGGCGCTGAACGTTACTATGCATTATCATTTTTGCGTCGGATTCGAAAATCTAGACTTACAAGAGAACGACCATAAGGTGCCCGAGGCAGCAATATACCCTTGGAGACAAGTCGGCTGGAGGCCGATGTAGTGAATCTCGACGCAATTTGAGTGTTCCATCGGCATTAGGAGGCCCTGATCGTTACAGTTAACTATCAGTTTCGCGTCGGATTCGAAAATCTAGACTCACAGGAGAACGACCATAAGATGCCCGAGGCAGCAATAGACCCTTGGAGACAAGTCGGCTGGAGGACGATGTATTGAATCTCGAAGCAATTTGAGTGTTCCATCGTCATTAGGAGGCCCTGAATGTTACAATTAACTATCAGTTTTTCGTCGGATTCGAAAATCTAGACTCACAGCAGACGGACCATTTGGAGCCCGAGGCAGCAATATCCCCTTGGAGACAAATCGGCTGGAGGACGATGTATTGAATCTCGACGCAATTTGAGTCTTCTATCGTCATTAGGAGGCGCTGAACGTTACAATTCACTATCATTTTTGCGTCGGATTCGAAAATCTAGACTCACAGGAGAAGGATCATATTGTGCCCGAGACAGCAATATCCCCTTGGAGACAGGTCGGCTGGAGGACGATGTATTGAATCTCGACGCAATTTGAGTGTCCCATCGTCATTAGGAGGCCCTAAACGTTACAATTAACTTTCATTTTTGCGTCGGATACGATAATCTAAGCTCACAGGAGAACGACCATAAGGGGCCCGAGGCAGCAACAGACCCTTGGAGACAAGTCGGCTGGAGAACGATGTATTGAATATCGACGCAATTTGAGTGTTCCATCGGCATTAGGAGGCCCTGAACGTTACAATTAACTATCATTTTTGCGTCAGATTCGAAAATCTAGACTTACAAGAGAACGTCCATAAGGTGCCCGAGGCAGCAATAGACCCTTGGGGACAAGTCGGCTGGAGGACGATGTATTGAATCTCGACGCAATTTGAGAGTTCTATCGTCATCAGGAGGCGCTGAACGTTACTATTCACTAACATTTTTGCGTCGGATTCGAAAATCTAGACTTACAAGAGAACGACCATAAAGTGCCCTAGGCAGCAATAGACCCTTGGAGACAAGTCGGCTGGAGGCCGATGTATTGAATCTCGACGCAATTTGAGTGTTCCATCGGCATTAGGAGGCCCTGAACGTTACAGTTAACTATCAGTTTCGCGTCGGATTCGAAAATCTAGACTCACAGGAGAACGACCATAAGGTGCCCGAGGCAGCAATAGACCCTTGGAGACAAGTCGGCTGCAGGACGATGTATTGAATCTCGACGCAATTTGGGTGTTCCATCGTCATTAGGAGGCCCTGAATGTTACAATTAACTATCAGTGTTTCGTCTTATTCGAAAATCTAGACTCACAGCAGACGGACCATTTGGTGCCCGAGGCAGCAATATCCCCTTGGAGACAAATCGGCTGGAGGACGATGTATTGAATCTCGACGCAATTTGAGTTTTCTATCGTCATTAGGAGGCCCTCAACGTTACAATTAACAATGATTTTAGCGTCGGATTCGAAAATCTACTCACAGGAGAAGTTCATACGGTGCTCGAGACAGCAATATACCCCTTGGAGACAAATCGACTGGAGGCCGATGTATTGAATATCGACGCAATATGAGTGTTCCATCGTCATTACGTCGCCCTGAACGTTATAAAGAACTATCAGTTTTGCGTCGGATTCGAAAATCTAGACTTACAAGAGAACGACCATAAGGTGCCCGAGGCAGCATTAGACCCTTGGAGACAAGTCGGCTGGAAACCGATGTAATGATTCTTGACGCAATTTGAGTGATCCATCGTCATTAGGAAGCCCTGAACGTTACAATTAACTATCATTTTTGCGTCGGATTCGATAATCTAGACTCACAGGAGAACGACCATAAGGTGCCCGATGCAGCAATAGACCCTTGGACACAAGTCGGCTGGAGAACGATGAATTGAATCTCGACGCAATTTGAGTGTTCCATCGGCATTAGGAGGCCCTGAACGTTACAATTAACTATCATTTTTCCGTCGGATTCGAAAATCTAGACTTACAAGAGAACGACCATAAGGTGCCCGAGGCAGCAATAGACCCTTGGGGACAAGTCGGCTGGAGGACGAATTATTGAATCACGACGCAATTTGAGAGTTCTATCGTCATCAGGAGGAGCTGAACGTTACTATGCACTATCAGTTTTGCGTCGGATTCAAAAATCTAGACTTACAAGAGAACGACCATAAGGTGCCCGAGGCAGCATTAGACCCTTGGAGACAAGTCGGCTGGAGGCCGATGTAGTGAATCTCGACGCAATTTGAGTGTTCCATCGGCATTAGGACGCCCTGAACGTTACAGTTAACTATCAGTTTCGCGTCGGATTCGAAAATCTAGACTCACAGGAGAACGACCATAAGGTGCCCGAGGCAGCAATAGACCCTTGGAGACAAGTCGGCTGGAGGACGATGTATTGAATCTCGACGCAATTTGAGTGTTCCATCGTCATTAGGAGGCCCTGAATGTTACAATTAACTATCAGTTTTTCGTCGGATTCGAAAATCTAGACTCACAGCAGACGGACCATTTGGTGCCCGAGGCAGCAATATCCCCTTGGAGACAAATCGGCTGGAGGACGATGTATTGAATCTCGACGCAATTTGAGTCTTCTATCGTCTTTAGGAGGCGCTGAACGTTACAATTCACTATCATTTTTGCGTCGAATTCAAAAGTCTAGACTCACAGGAGAAGGATCATATTGTGCCCGAGACAGCCATATCCCCTTGGAGACAGGTCGGCTGGAGGACGATGTATTGAATCTCGACGCAATTTGAGTGTCCCATCGTCATTAGGAGGCCTAAACGTTACAATTAACTATCATTTTTGCGTCGGATTCGATAATCTAAACTCACAGGAGAACGACCATAAGGGGCCCGAGGCAGCAACAGACCCTTGAAGACAAATCGGCTGGAGGCCGATGTAGTGAATCTCGACGCATTTTGAGTGTTCCATCGTCATTACAAGGCCCTAAACGTTACAATTAACTATCATTTTTGCGTCGGATTCGATAATCTATACTCACAGGAGAACGACCATAAGGTGCCCGAGGCAGCAACAGACCCTTGGCGACAAGACGGCTGGAAACCGATGAATTGATTCTTCACGCAATTTGAGTGTTCCATCGTCATTAGGAAGCCCTGAACGTTACAATTAACTATCATTTTTGCGTCGGATACGAAAATCTAGACTCACAGGAGAACGACCATAAGGTGGCCGAGGCAGCAATAGACCCTTGGAGACAAGTCGGCTGGCGAACGATGTATTGAATCTCGACGCAATTTGAGTGTTCCATCGGCATTAGGAGGCCCTGAACGTTACAATTAACTATCATTTTTGCGTCAGATTCGAAAATCTAGACTTACAAGAGAACGAC
The DNA here is from genome assembly GCF_023864345.2 of Schistocerca serialis cubense. Lineage (NCBI taxonomy): Eukaryota > Metazoa > Arthropoda > Insecta > Orthoptera > Acrididae > Schistocerca > Schistocerca serialis. The sequence continues at coordinate 7,235,294 of NC_064647.1, forward strand.
CATAAGGTGCCCGAGGCAGCAATAGACCCTTGGGGACAAGTCGGCTGGAGGACGATGTATTGAATCTCGACGCAATTTGAGAGTTCTATCGTCATCAGGAGGCGCTGAACGTTACTATGCATTATCATTTTTGCGTCGGATTCGAAAATCTAGACTTACAAGAGAACGACCATAAGGTGCCCGAGGCAGCAATATACCCTTGGAGACAAGTCGGCTGGAGGCCGATGTAGTGAATCTCGACGCAATTTGAGTGTTCCATCGGCATTAGGAGGCCCTGATCGTTACAGTTAACTATCAGTTTCGCGTCGGATTCGAAAATCTAGACTCACAGGAGAACGACCATAAGATGCCCGAGGCAGCAATAGACCCTTGGAGACAAGTCGGCTGGAGGACGATGTATTGAATCTCGAAGCAATTTGAGTGTTCCATCGTCATTAGGAGGCCCTGAATGTTACAATTAACTATCAGTTTTTCGTCGGATTAGAAAATCTAGACTCACAGCAGACGGACCATTTGGAGCCCGAGGCAGCAATATCCCCTTGGAGACAAATCGGCTGGAGGACGATGTATTGAATCTCGACGCAATTTGAGTCTTCTATCGTCATTAGGAGGCGCTGAACGTTACAATTCACTATCATTTTTGCGTCGGATTCGAAAATCTAGACTCACAGGAGAAGGATCATATTGTGCCCGAGACAGCAATATCCCCTTGGAGACAGGTCGGCTGGAGGACGATGTATTGAATCTCGACGCAATTTGAGTGTCCCATCGTCATTAGGAGGCCCTAAACGTTACAATTAACTTTCATTTTTGCGTCGGATACGATAATCTAAGCTCACAGGAGAACGACCATAAGGGGCCCGAGGCAGCAACAGACCCTTGGAGACAAGTCGGCTGGAGAACGATGTATTGAATATCGACGCAATTTGAGTGTTCCATCGGCATTAGGAGGCCCTGAACGTTACAATTAACTATCATTTTGGCGTCAGATTCGAAAATCTAGACTTACAAGAGAACGACCATAAGGTGCCCGAGGCAGCAAAAGACCCTTGGGGACAAGTCGGCTGGAGGACGATGTATTGAATCTCGACGCAATTTGAGAGTTCTATCGTCATCAGGAGGCGCTGAACGTTACTATTCACTAACATTTTTGCGTCGGATTCGAAAATCTAGACTTACAAGAGAACGACCATAAAGTGCCCTAGGCAGCAATAGACCCTTGGAGACAAGTCGGCTGGAGGCCGATGTATTGAATCTCGACGCAATTTGAGTGTTCCATCGGCATTAGGAGGCCCTGAACGTTACAGTTAACTATCAGTTTCGCGTCGGATTCGAAAATCTAGACTCACAGCAGACGGACCATTTGGTGCCCGAGGCAGCAATAGACCCTTGGAGACAAGTCGGCTGGAGGACGATGTATTGAATCTCGACGCAATTTGGGTGTTCCATCGTCATTAGGAGGCCCTGAATGTTACAATTAACTATCAGTGTTTCGTCTTATTCGAAAATCTAGACTCACAGCAGACGGACCATTTGGTGCCCGAGGCAGCAATATCCCCTTGGAGACAAATCGGCTGGAGGACGATGTATTGAATCTCGACGCAATTTGAGTCTTCTATCGTCATTAGGAGGCCCTCAACGTTACAATTAACAATCATTTTAGCGTCGGATTCCAAAATCTACTCACAGGAGAAGTTCATACGGTGCTCGAGACAGCAATATACCCCTTGGAGACATACCGACTGGAGGCCGATGTATTGAATATCGACGCAATTTGAGTGTTCCATCGTCATTACGTCGCCCTGAACGTTATAAAGAACTATCAGTTTTGCGTCGGATTCGAAAATCTAGACTTACAAGAGAACGACCATAAGGTGCCCGAGGCAGCATTAGACCCTTGGAGACAAGTCGGCTGGAAACCGATGTAATGATTCTTGACGCAATTTGAGTGATCTATCGTCATTAGGAAGCCCTGAACGTTACAATTAACTATCATTTTTGCGTCGGATTCGATAATCTAGACTCACAGGAGAACGACCATAAGGTGCCCGATGCAGCAATAGACCCTTGGACACAAGTCGGCTGGAGAACGATGTATTGAATCTCGACGCAAATTGAGTGTTCAATCGGCATTAGGAGGCCCTGAACGTTACAATTAACTATAATTTTTCCGTCGGATTCGAAAATCTAGACTTACAAGAGAACGACCATAAGGTGCCCGAGGCAGCAATAGACCCTTGGGGACTAGTCGGCTGGAGGACGATGTATTGAATCTTGACGCAATTTGAGAGTTCTATCGTCATCAGGAGGCGCTGAACGTTACTATGCATTATCATTTTTGCGTCGGATTCGAAAATCTAGACTTACAAGAGAACGACCATAAGGTGCCCGAGGCAGCAATATACCCTTGGAGACAAGTCGGCTGGAGGCCGATGTAGTGAATCTCGACGCAATTTGAGTGTTCCATCGGCATTAGGAGGCCCTGAACGTTACAGTTAACTATCAGTTTCGCGTCGGATTCGAAAATCTAGACTCACAGCAGACGGACCATTTGGTGCCCGAGGCAGCAATATCCCCTTGGAGACAAATCGGCTGGAGGACGATGTATTGAATCTCGACGCAATTTGAGTCTTCTATCGTCATTAGGAGGCGCTGAACGTTACAATTCACTATCATTTTCGCGTCGGATTCGAAAATCTAGACTCACAGGAGAAGGATCATATTGTGCCCGAGTCAGCAATATTCCCTTGGAGACAGGTCGGCTGGAGGACGATGTATTGAATCTCGACGCAATTTGAGTGTCCCATCGTCATTAGGAGGCCCTAAACGTTACAATTAACTATCATTTTTGCGTCGGACACGATAATCTGAACTCACAGGAAAACGACCATAAGGGGACCGAGGCAGCAACAGACCCTTGGAGACAAGTCGGCTGGAGAACGATGTATTGAATCTCGACGCAATTTGAGTGTTCCATCGGCATTAGGAGGCCCTGAACGTTACAATTAACTATCATTTTTGCGTCAGATTCGAAAATCTAGACTTACAAGAGAACGACCATAAGGTGCCCGAGGCAGCAATAGACCCTTGGGGACAAGTCGGCTGGAGGACGATGTATTGAATCTCGACGCAATTTGAGAGTTCTATCGTCATCAGGAGGCGCTGAACGTTACTATGCATTATCATTTTTGCGTCGGATTCGAAAATCTAGACTTACAAGAGAACGACCATAAGGTGCCCGAGGCAGCAATATACCCTTGGAGACAAGTCGGCTGGAGGCCGATGTAGTGAATCTCGACGCAATTTGAGTGTTCCATCGGCATTAGGAGGCCCTGATCGTTACAGTTAACTATCAGTTTCGCGTCGGATTTGAAAATCTAGACTCACAGGAGAACGACCATAAGATGCCCGAGGCAGCAATAGACCCTTGGAGACAAGTCGGCTGGAGGACGATGTATTGAATCTCGAAGCAATTTGAGTGTTCAATCGTCATTAGGAGGCCCTGAATGTTACAATTAACTATCAGTTTTTCGTCGGATTCGAAAATCTAGACTCACAGCAGACGGACCATTTGGTGCCCGAGGCAGCAATATCCCCTTGGAGACAAATCGGCTGGAGGACGATGTATTGAATCTCGATGCAATTTGAGTCTTCTATCGTCATTAGGAGGCGCTGAACGTTACTATTCACTATCATTTTTGCGTCGGATTCGAAAATCTAGACTTACAAGAGAACGACCATAAAGTGCCCTAGGCAGCAATAGACCCTTGGAGACAAGTCGGCTGGAGGCCGATGTATTGAATCTCGACGCAATTTGAGTGTTCCATCGGCATTAGGAGGCCCTGAACGTTACAGTTAACTATCAGTTTCGCGTCGGATTCGAAAATCTAGACTCACAGGAGAACGACCATAAGGTGCCCGAGGCAGCAATAGATCCTTGGAGACAAGTCGGCTGCAGGACGATGTATTGAATCTCGACGCAATTTGGGTGTTCCATCGTCATTAGGAGGCCCTGAATGTTACAATTAACTATCAGTGTTTCGTCTTATTCGAAAATCTAGACTCACAGCAGACGGACCATTTGGTGCCCGAGGCAGCAATATCCCCTTGGAGACAAATCGGCTGGAGGACGATGTATTGAATCTCGACGCAATTTGAGTTTTCTATCGTCATTAGGAGGCCCTCAACGTTACAATTAACAATGATTTTAGCGTCGGATTCGAAAATCTACTCACAGGAGAAGTTCATACGGTGCTCGAGACAGCAATATACCCCTTGGAGACAAATCGACTGGAGGCCGATGTATTGAATATCGACGCAATTTGAGTGTTCCATCGTCATTACGTCGCCCTGAACGTTATAAAGAACTATCAGTTTTGCGTCGGATTCGAAAATCTAGACTTACAAGAGAACGACCATAAGGTGCCCGAGGCAGCATTAGACCCTTGGAGACAAGTCGGCTGGAAACCGATGTAATGATTCTTGACGCAATTTGAGTGATCCATCGTCATTAGGAAGCCCTGAACGTTACAATTAACTATCATTTTTGCGTCGGATTCGATAATCTAGACTCACAGGAGAACGACCATAAGGTGCCCGATGCAGCAATAGACCCTTGGACACAAGTCGGCTGGAGAACGATGTATTGAATCTCGACGCAATTTGAGTGTTCCATCGTCATTAGGAGGCCCTGAATGTTACAATTAACTATCAGTTTTTCGTCGGATTCGAAAATCTAGACTCACAGCAGACAGACCATTTGGAGCCCGAGGCAGCAATATCCCCTTGGAGACAAATCGGCTGGAGGACGATGTATTGAATCTCGACGCAATTTGAGTCTTCTATCGTCATTAGGAGGCGCTGAACGTTACAATACACTATCATTTTTGCGTCGGATTCGAAAATCTAGACTCACAGGAGAAGGATCATATTGTGCCCGAGACAGCAATATCCCCTTGGAGACAGGTCGGCTGGAGGACGATGTATTGAATCTCGACGCAATTTGAGTGTCCCATCGTCATTAGGAGGCCCTAAACGTTACAATTAACTTTCATTTTTGCGTCGGATACGATAATCTAAGCTCACAGGAGAACGACCATAAGGGGCCCGAGGCAGCAACAGACCCTTGGAGACAAGTCGGCTGGAGAACGATGTATTGAATATCGACGCAATTTGAGTGTTCCATCGGCATTAGGAGGCCCTGAACGTTACAATTAACTATCATTTTTGCGTCAGATTCGAAAGTCTAGACTTACAAGAGAACGACCATAAGGTGCCCGAGGCAGCAATAGACCCTTGGGGACAAGTCGGCTGGAGGACGATGTATTGAATCTCGACGCAATTTGAGAGTTCTATCGTCATCAGGAGGCGCTGAACGTTACTATTCACTAACATTTTTGCGTCGGATTCGAAAATCTAGACTTACAAGAGAACGACCATAAAGTGCCCTAGGCAGCAATAGACCCTTGGAGACAAGTCGGCTGGAGGCCGATGTATTGAATCTCGACGCAATTTGAGTGTTCCATCGGCATTAGGAGGCCCTCAACGTTACAGTTAACTATCAGTTTCGCGTCGGATTCGAAAATCTAGACTCACAGCAGACGGACCATTTGGTGCCCGAGGCAGCAATAGACCCTTGGAGACAAGTCGGCTGGAGGACGATGTATTGAATCTCGACGCAATTTGGGTGTTCCATCGTCATTAGGAGGCCCTGAATGTTACAATTAACTATCAGTGTTTCGTCTTATTCGAAAATCTAGACTCACAGCAGACGGACCATTTGGTGCCCGAGGCAGCAATATCCCCTTGGAGACAGATCGGCTGGAGGACGATGTATTGAATCTCGACGCAATTTGAGTCTTCTATCGTCATTAGGAGGCCCTCAACGTTACAATTAACAATCATTTTAGCGTCGGATTCGAAAATCTACTCACAGGAGAAGTTCATACGGTGCTCGAGACAGCAATATACCCCTTGGAGACATATCGACTGGAGGCCGATGTATTGAATATCGACGCAATTTGAGTGTTCCATCGTCATTACGTCGCCCTGAACGTTATAAAGAACTATCAGTTTTGCGTCGGATTCGAAAATCTAGACTTACAAGAGAACGACCATAAGGTGCCCGAGGCAGCATTAGACCCTTGGAGACAAGTCGGCTGGAAACCGATGTAATGATTCTTGACGCAATTTGAGTGATCCATCGTCATTAGGAAGCCCTGAACGTTACAATTAACTATCATTTTTGCGTCGGATTCGATAATCTAGACTCACAGGAGAACGACCATAAGGTGCCCGATGCAGCAATAGACCCTTGGACACAAGTCGGCTGGAGAACGATGTATTGAATCTCGACGCAATTTGAGTCTTCAATCGGCATTAGGAGGCCCTGAACGTTACAATTAACTATAATTTTTCCGTCGGATTCGAAAATCTAGACTTACAAGAGAACGACCATAAGGTGCCCGAGGCAGCAATAGACTCTTGGGGACAAGTCGGCTGGAGGACGAATTATTGAATCTCGACGCAATTTGAGAGTTCTATCGTCATCAGGAGGCGCTGAACGTTACTATGCACTATCATTTTTGCGTCGGATTCGAAAATCTAGACTTACAAGAGAACGAACATAAGGTGCCCGAGGCAGCAATATACCCTTGGAGACAAGTCGGCTGGAGGCCGATGTAGTGAATCTCGACGCAATTTGAGTGTTCCATCGGCATTAGGAAGCCCTGAAAGTTACAGTTAACTATCAGTTTCGCGTCGGATTCGAAAATCTAGACTCACAGGAGAACGACCATAAGGTGCCCGAGGCAGCAATAGACCCTTGGGGACAAGTCGGCTGGAGGACGATGTATTGAATCTCGACGCAATTTGAGAGTTCTATCGTCATCAGGAGGCGCTGAACGTTACTATGCATTATCATTTTTGCGTCGGATTCGAAAATCTAGACTTACAAGAGAACGACCATAAGGTGCCCGAGGCAGCAATATACCCTTGGAGACAAGTCGGCTGGAGGCCGATGTAGTGAATCTCGACGCAATTTGAGTGTTCCATCGGCATTAGGAGGCCCTGAACGTTACAGTTAACTATCAGTTTCGCGTCGGATTCGAAAATCTAGACTCACAGCAGACGGACCATTTGGTGCCCGAGGCAGCAATATCCCCTTGGAGACAAATCGGCTGGAGGACGATGTATTGAATCTCGACGCAATTTGAGTCTTCTATCGTCATTAGGAGGCGCTGAACGTTACAATTCACTATCATTTTCGCGTCGGATTCGAAAATCTAGACTCACAGGAGAAGGATCATATTGTGCCCGAGTCAGCAATATTCCCTTGGAGACAGGTCGGCTGGAGGACGATGTATTGAATCTCGACGCAATTTGAGTGTCCCATCGTCATTAGGAGGCCCTAAACGTTACAATTAACTATCATTTTTGCGTCGGACACGATAATCTGAACTCACAGGAGAACGACCATAAGGGGACCGAGGCAGCAACAGACCCTTGGAGACAAGTCGGCTGGAGAACGATGTATTGAATCTCGACGCAATTTGAGTGTTCCATCGGCATTAGGAGGCCCTGAACGTTACAATTAACTATCATTTTTGCGTCAGATTCGAAAATCTAGACTTACAAGAGAACGACCATAAGGTGCCCGAGGCAGCAATAGACCCTTGGGGACAAGTCGGCTGGAGGACGATGTATTGAATCTCGACGCAATTTGAGAGTTCTATCGTCATCAGGAGGCGCTGAACGTTACTATGCATTATCATTTTTGCGTCGGATTCGAAAATCTAGACTTACAAGAGAACGACCATAAGGTGCCCGAGGCAGCAATATACCCTTGGAGACAAGTCGGCTGGAGGCCGATGTAGTGAATCTCGACGCAATTTGAGTGTTCCATCGGCATTAGGAGGCCCTGATCGTTACAGTTAACTATCAGTTTCGCGTCGGATTCGAAAATCTAGACTCACAGGAGAACGACCATAAGATGCCCGAGGCAGCAATAGACCCTTGGAGACAAGTCGGCTGGAGGACGATGTATTGAATCTCGAAGCAATTTGAGTGTTCAATCGTCATTAGGAGGCCCTGAATGTTACAATTAACTATCAGTTTTTCGTCGGATTCGAAAATCTAGACTCACAGCAGACGGACCATTTGGTGCCCGAGGCAGCAATATCCCCTTGGAGACAAATCGGCTGGAGGACGATGTATTGAATCTCGACGCAATTTGAGTCTTCTATCGTCATTAGGAGGCGCTGAACGTTACTATTCACTATCATTTTTGCGTCGGATTCGAAAATCTAGACTTACAAGAGAACGACCATAAAGTGCCCTAGGCAGCAATAGACCCTTGGAGACAAGTCGGCTGGAGGCCGATGTATTGAATCTCGACGCAATTTGAGTGTTCCATCGGCATTAGGAGGCCCTGAACGTTACAGTTAACTATCAGTTTCGCGTCGGATTCGAAAATCTAGACTCACAGGAGAACGACCATAAGGTGCCCGAGGCAGCAATAGACCCTTGGAGACAAGTCGGCTGCAGGACGATGTATTGAATCTCGACGCAATTTGGGTGTTCCATCGTCATTAGGAGGCCCTGAATGTTACAATTAACTATCAGTGTTTCGTCTTATTCGAAAATCTAGACTCACAGCAGACGGACCATTTGGTGCCCGAGGCAGCAATATCCCCTTGGAGACAAATCGGCTGGAGGACGATGTATTGAATCTCGACGCAATTTGAGTTTTCTATCGTCATTAGGAGGCCCTCAACGTTACAATTAACAATGATTTTAGCGTCGGATTCGAAAATCTACTCACAGGAGAAGTTCATACGGTGCTCGAGACAGCAATATACCCCTTGGAGACAAATCGACTGGAGGCCGATGTATTGAATATCGACGCAATTTGAGTGTTCCATCGTCATTACGTCGCCCTGAACGTTATAAAGAACTATCAGTTTTGCGTCGGATTCGAAAATCTAGACTTACAAGAGAACGACCATAAGGTGCCCGAGGCAGCATTAGACCCTTGGAGACAAGTCGGCTGGAAACCGATGTAATGATTCTTGACGCAATTTGAGTGATCCATCGTCATTAGGAAGCCCTGAACGTTACAATTAACTATCATTTTTGCGTCGGATTCGATAATCTAGACTCACAGGAGAACGACCATAAGGTGCCCGATGCAGCAATAGACCCTTGGACACAAGTCGGCTGGAGAACGATGTATTGAATCTCGACGCAATTTGAGTGTTCCATCGGCATTAGGAGGCCCTGAACGTTACAAATAACTATCATTTTTCCGTCGGATTCGAAAATCTAGACTTACAAGAGAACGACCATAAGGTGCCCGAGGCAGCAATAGAACCTTGGGGACAAGTCGGCTGGAGGACGAATTATTGAATCTCGACGCAATTTGAGAGTTCTATCGTCATCAGGAGGAGCTGAACGTTACTATGCACTATCAGTTTTGCGTCGGATTCAAAAATCTAGACTTACAAGAGAACGACCATAAGGTGCCCGAGGCAGCATTAGACCCTTGGAGACAAGACGGCTGGAGGCCGATGTAGTGAATCTCGACGCAATTTGAGTGTTCCATCGGCATTCGGACGCCCTGAACGTTACAGTTATCTATCAGTTTCGCGTCGGATTCGAAAATCTAGACTCACAGGAGAACGACCATAAGGTGCCCGAGGCAGCAATAGACCCTTGGAGACAAGTCGGCTGGAGGACGATGTATTGAATCTCGACGCAATTTGAGTGTTCCATCGTCATTAGGAGGCCCTGAATGTTACAATTAACTATCAGTTTTTCGTCGGATCGAAAATCTAGACTCACAGCAGACGGACCATTTGGTGCCCGAGGCAGCAATATCCCCTTGGAGACAAATCGGCTGGAGGACGATGTATTGAATCTCGACGCAATTTGAGTCTTCTATCGTCTTTAGGAGGCGCTGAACGTTACAATTCACTATCATTTTTGCGTCGGATTCAAAAGTCTAGACTCACAGGAGAAGGATCATATTGTGCCCGAGACAGCCATATCCCCTTGGAGACAGGTCGGCTGGAGGACGATGTATTGAATCTCGACGCAATTTGAGTGTCCCATCGTCATTAGGAGGCCTAAACGTTACAATTAACTATCATTTTTGCGTCGGATTCGATAATCTAAACTCACAGGAGAACGACCATAAGGGGCCCGAGGCAGCAACAGACCCTTGAAGACAAATCGGCTGGAGGCCGATGTATTGAATCTCGACGCATTTTGAGTGTTCCATCGTCATTACAAGGCCCTAAACGTTACAATTAACTATCATTTTTGCGTCGGATTCGATAATCTATACTCACAGGAGAACGACCATAAGGTGCCCGAGGCAGCAACAGACCCTTGGCGACAAGACGGCTGGAAACCGATGAATTGATTCTTCACGCAATTTGAGTGTTCCATCGTCATTAGGAAGCCCTGAACGTTACAATTAACTATCATTTTTGCGTCGGATTCGAAAATCTAGACTCACAGGAGAACGACCATAAGGTGGCCGAGGCAGCAATAGACCCTTGGAGACAAGTCGGCTGGCGAACGATGTATTGAATCTCGACGCAATTTGAGTGTTCCATCGGCATTAGGAGGCCCTGAACGTTACAATTAACTATCATTTTTGCGTCAGATTCGAAAATCTAGACTTACAAGAGAATGACCATAAGGTGCCCGAGGCAGCAATAGACCCTTGGGGACAAGTCGGCTGGAGGACGATGTATTGAATCTCGACGCAATTTGAGTCTTCTATCGTCATTAGGAGGCGCTGAACGTTACAATTCACTATCATTTTTGCGTCGGATTCGAAAATCTAGACGCACAGGAGAAGGATCATATTGTGCCCGAGACAGCAATATCCTCTTGGAGACAGGTCGGCTGGAGGACGATGTATTGAATCTCGATGCAATTTGAGTGTCCCATCGTCATTAGGAGGCCCTAAACGTTACAATTAACTATCATTTTTGCGTCGGATACGATAATCTAAACTCACAGGAGAACGACCATAAGGGGCCCGAGGCAGCAACAGACCCTTGGAGACAAGTCGGCTGGAGAACGATGTATTGGATCTCGCCGCAATTTGAGTGTTCCATCGGCATTAGGAGGCCCTGAACGTTACAATTAACTATCATTTTTGCGTCAGATTCGAAAATCTAGACTTACAAGAGAACGACCATAAGGTGCCCGAGGTAGCAATAGACCCTTGGGGACAAGTCGGCTGGAGGACGATGTATTGAATCTCGACGCAATTTGAGAGTTCTATCGTCATCAGGAGGCGCTGAACGTTACTATTCACTATCATTTTTGCGTTGGATTCGAAAATCTAGACGCACAGGAGAAGGATCATATTGTGCCCGAGACAGCAATATCCTCTTGGAGACAGGTCGGCTGGAGGACGATGTATTGAATCTCGATGCAATTTGAGTGTCCCATCGTCATTAGGAGGCCCTAAACGTTAGAATTAACTATCATTTTTGCGTCGGATACGATAATCTAAACTCACAGGAGAACGACCATAAGGGGCCCGAGGCAGCAACAGACCCTTGGAGACAAGTCGGCTGGAGGCCGATGTATTGAATCTCGACGCAATTTGGGTGTTCCATCGTCATTAGGAGACCCTGAATGTTACAATTAACTATCAGTGTTTCGTCTTATTCGAAAATCTAGACTCACAGCAGACGGACCATTTGGTGCCCGAGGCAGCAATATCCCCTTGGAGACAAATCGGCTGGAGGACGATGTATTGAATCTCGACGCAATTTGAGTCTCCTATCGTCATTAGGAGGCCCTCAACGTTACAATTAACAATCATTTTAGCGTCGGATTCGAAAATCTACTCACCGGAGAAGTTCATACGGTGCTCGAGACAGCAATATACCCCTTGGAGACAAATCGACTGGAGGCCGATGTATTGAATATCGACGCAATTTGAGTGTTCCATCGTCATTAGGTCGCCCTGAACGTTATAAAGAACTATCAGTTTTGCGTCGGATTCGAAAATCTAGACTTACAAGAGAACGACCACAAGGTGCCCGAGGCAGCATTAGACCCTTGGAGACAAGTCGGCTGGAGGACGATGTATTGGATCGCGACGTAATTTGAGTGTTCCATCGTCATTAAGAGGCCCTGAATGTTACAATTAACTATCAGTTTTGCGTCGGATTCGAAAATCTAGACTTACAAGAGAACGACCATAAGGTGCCCGAGGCAGCAAGAGACCCTTGGAGACAAGTCGGCTGGAGGCCGATGTATTGAATCTCGACGCAATTTGAGTGTTCCATCGTCATTACAAGGCCCTCAACGTTACAGTTAACTATCATTTCAGCGTCGGATTCGAAAATCTACTAACAGGAGAAGGATCATATGGTGCACGAGACTGCAATATCCCCTTGGATACAAGTCGACTCGAGGGCGATGTATTGAATTTCGACGCATTTTGAGTGTTCCATCGGAATTAGGAGGCCCTGAACGTTACAATTAACTATCATTTTTTCGTCGGATTCGAAAATCTAGACTTACAAGAGAACGACCATAAGGTGCCCGAGGCAGCAATAGACCCTTGGGGACAAGTCGGCTGGAGGACGATGTATTGAATCTCGACGCAATTTGAGAGTTCTATCGTCATCAGGAGGCGCTGAACGTTACTATGCACTATCATTTTTGCGTCGGATTCTAAAATCTAGACTTACAAGAGAACGCCCATAAGGTGCCCGAGGCAGCAATATACCCTTGGAGACAAGTCGGCTGGAGGCCGATGTAGTGAATCTCGACGCGATTTGAGTGTTCCATCGGCATTAGGAGGCCCTGAACGTTACAATTAACTATCATTTTTGCGTCAGATTCGAAAATCTAGACTTATAAGAGAACGACCATAAGGTGCCCGAGGCAGCAATAGACCCTTGGGGACAAGTCGGCTGGAGGACGATGTATTGAATCTCGACGCAATTTGAGTCTTCTATCGTCATTAGGAGGCGCTGAACGTTACAATTCACTATCATTTTTGCGTCGGATTCGAAAATCTAGACCCACAGAAGAAGGATCATATTGTGCCCGAGACACCAATATCCTCTTGGAGACAGGTCGGCTGGAGGACGATGTATTGAATCTCGACGCAATTTGAGTGTCCCATCGTCATTAGGAGGCCCTAAACGTTACAATTAACTATCATTTTTGCGTCGGATACGATAATCTAAACTCACAGGAGAACGACCATAAGGGGCCCAAGGCAGCAACAGACCCTTGGAGACAAGTCGGCTGGAGAACGATGTATTGTATCTCGACGCAATTTGAGTGTTCCATCGGCATTAGGAGGCCCTGAACGTTACAATTAACTATCATTTTTGCGTCAGATTCGAAAATCTAGACTTACAAGAGAACGACCATAAGGTGCCCGAGGCAGCAATAGACCCTTGGGGACAAGTCGGCTGGAGGACGATGTATTGAATCTCGACGCAATTTGAGAGTTCTATCGTCATCAGGAGGCGCTGAACGTTACTATTCACTATCATTTTTGCGTCGGATTCGAAAATCTAGACGTACAAGAGAACGACCATAAAGTGCCCTAGGCAGCAATAGACCCTTGGAGACAAGTCGGCTAGAGGCCGATGTATTGAATCTCGACGCAATTTTAGTGTTCCATGGGCATTAGGAGGCCCTGAACGTTACAGTTAACTATCAGTTTTGCGTCGGATTCAAAAATCTAGACTTACAGGAGAACGACCATAAGGTGCCCGAGGCAGCAATAGACCCTTGGAGACAAGTCGGCTGGAGGCCGATGTATTGAATCTCGACGCAATTTGGGTGTTCCATCGTCATTAGGAGGCCCTGAATGTTACAATTAACTATCAGTGTTTCGTCTTATTCGAAAATCTAGACTCACAGCAGACGGACCATTTGGTGCCCGAGGCAGCAATATCCCCTTGGAGACAAATCGGCTGGAGGACGATGTATTGAATCTCGACGCAATTTGAGTCTCCTATCGTCATTAGGAGGCCCTCAACGTTACAATTAACAATCATTTTAGCGTCGGATTCGAAAATCTACTCACCGGAGAAGTTCATACGGTGCTCGAGACAGCAATATACCCCTTGGAGACAAATCGACTGGAGGCCGATGTATTGAATATCGACGCAATTTGAGTGTTCCATCGTCATTAGGTCGCCCTGAACGTTATAAAGAACTATCAGTTTTGCGTCGGATTCGAAAATCTAGACTTACAAGAGAACGACCACAAGGTGCCCGAGGCAGCATTAGACCCTTGGAGACAAGTCGGCTGGAGGACGATGTATTGGATCGCGACGCAATTTGAGTGTTCCATCGTCATTAAGAGGCCCTGAATGTTACAATTAACTATCAGTTTTGCGTCGGATTCGAAAATCTAGACTTACAAGAGAACGACCATAAGGTGCCCGAGGCAGCAAGAGACCCTTGGAGACAAGTCGGCTGGAGGCCGATGTATTGAATCTCGACGCAATTTGAGTGTTCCATCGTCATTACAAGGCCCTCAACGTTACAGTTAACTATCATTTTAGCGTCGGATTCGAAAATCTACTAACAGGAGAAGGATCATATGGTGCACGAGACTGCAATATCCCCTTGGATACAAGTCGGCTCGAGGGCGATGTATTGAATCTCGACGCATTTTGAGTGTTCCATCGGAATTAGGAGGCCCTGAACGTTACAATTAACTATCATTTTTGCGTCGGATTCGAAAATCTAGACTTACAAGAGAACGACCATAAGGTGCCCGAGGCAGCAATAGACCCTTGGGGACAAGTCGGCTGGAGGACGATGTATTGAATCTCGACGCAATTTGAGTGTTCCATCGTCATTAGGAGGCCCTGAATGTTACAATTAACTATCAGTTTTTCGTCGGATTCGAAAATCTAGACTCACAGCAGACGGACCATTTGGTGCCCGAGGCAGCAATATCCCCTTGGAGACAAATCGGCTGGAGGACGATGTATTGAATCTCGACGCAATTTGAGTCTTCTATCGTCTTTAGGAGGCGCTGAACGTTACAATTCACTATCATTTTTGCGTCGGATTCAAAAGTCTAGACTCACAGGAGAAGGATCATATTGTGCCCGAGACAGCAATATCCCCTTGGAGACAGGTCGGTTGGAGGACGATGTATTGAATCTCGACGCAATTTGAGTGTCCCATCGTCATTAGGAGGCCCTAAACGTTACAATTAACTATCATTTTTTCGTCGGATTCGATAATCTAAACTCACAGGAGAACGACCATAAGGGGCCCGAGGCAGCAACAGACCCTTGAAGACAAATCGGCTGGAGCCCGATGTATTGAATCTCGACGCATTTTGAGTTTTCCATCGTCATTACAAGGCCCTAAACGTTACAATTAACTCTCATTTTTGCGTCGGATTCGATAATCTATACTCACAGGAGAACGACCATAAGGTGCCCGAGGCAGCATCAGACCCTTGGCGACAAGTCGGCTGGAAACCGATGAATTGATTCTTCACGCAATTTGAGTGTTCCATCGTCATTAGGAAGCCCTGAACGTTACAATTAACTATCATTTTTGCGTCGGATTCGAAAATCTAGACTCACAGGAGAACGACCATAAGGTGGCCGAGGCAGCAATAGACCCTTGGAGACAAGTCGGCTGGAGAACGATGTATTGAATCTCGACGCAATTTGAGTGTTCCATCAGCATTAGGAGGCCCTGAACGTTACAATTAACTATCATTTTTGCGTCAGATTCGAAAATCTAGACTTACAAGAGAACGACCAGAAGGTGCCTGAGGCAGCAATAGACCCTTGGGGACAAGTCGGCTGGAGGACGATGTATTGAATCTCGACGCTATTTGAGAGTTCTATCGTCATCAGGAGGCGCTGAACGTTACTATGCATTATCATTTTTGCGTCGGATTCGAAAATCTAGACTTACAAGACAACGACCATAAGGTGCCCGAGGCAGCAATATACCCTTGGAGACAAGTCGGCTGGAGGCCGATGTAGTGAATCTCGACGCAATTTGAGTGTTCCATCGGCATTAGGAGGCCCTGAACGTTACAGTTAACTATCAGTTTCGCGTCGGATTCGAAAATCTAGACTCACAGGAGAACGACCATAAGGTTCCCGAGGCAGCAATAGAACCTTGGAGACAAGTCGGCTGGAGGACTATGTATTGAATCTCGAAGCAATTTGAGTGTTCCATCGTCATTAGGAGGCCCTGAATGTTACAATTAACTATCAGTTTTTCGTCGGATTCGAAAACCTAGACTCACAGCAGACGGACCATTTGGTGCCCGAGGCAGCATTATCCCCTTGGAGACAAATCGGCTGGAGGACGATGTATTGAATCTCGACGCAATTTGAGTCTTATATCGTCATTAGGAGGCGCTGAACGTTACAATTCACTATCATTTTTGCGTCGGATTCGAAAATCTAGACTCACAGGACAAGGATCATGTTGTGCCCGAGACAGCAATATCCCCTTGGAGACAGGTCGGCTGGAGGACGATGTATTGAATCTCGACGCAAGTTGAGTGTCCCATCGTCATTAGGAGGCCCTAAACGTTACAATTAACTATCATTTTTGCGTCGGATACGATAATCTAAACTCACAGGAGTACGACCATAAGGGGCCCGAGGCAGCAATAGACCCTTGGAGACAAGTCGGCTGGAGAACGATGTATTGAATCTCGACGCAATTTGAGTGTCCCATCGTCATTAGGAGGCCCTAAACGTTACAATTAACTATCATTTTTGCGTCGGATACGATAATCTGAACTCACAGGAGAACGACCATAAAGGGCCCGAGGCAGCAACAGACCCTTGGAGACAAGTTGGCTGGAGAACGATGTATTGAATCTCGACGCAATTTGAGTGTTCCATCGGCATTAGGAGGCCCTGAACGTTACAATTAACTATCATTTTTGCGTCAGATTCGAAAATCTAGACTTACAAGAGAACGACCATAAGGTGCCCGAGGCAGCAATAGACCCTTGGGGACAAGTCGGCTGGAGGACGATGTATTGAATCTCGACGCAATTTGGGTGTTCCATCGTCATTAGGAGGCCCTGAATGTTACAATTAACTATCAGTGTTTCGTCTTATTCGAAAATCTAGTCTCACAGCAGACGGACCATTTGGTGCCCGAGGCAGCAATATCCCCTTGGAGACAAATCGGCTGGAGGACGATGTATTGAATCTCGACGCAATTTGAGTCTTCTATCGTCATTAGGAGGCCCACAACGTTACAATTAACAATCATTTTAGCGTCGGATTCGAAAATCTACTCACAGGAGAAGTTCATACGGTGCTCGAGACAGCAATATACCCCTTGGAGACAAATCGACTGGAGGCCGATGTATTGAATATCGACGCAATTTGAGTGTTCCATCGTCATTACGTCGCCCTGAACGTTATAAAGAACTATCAGTTTTGCGTCGGATTCGAAAATCTAGACTTACAAGAGAACGACCATAAGGTGCCCGAGGCAGCATTAGACCCTTGGAGACAAGTCGGCTGGAAACCGATGTAATGATTCTTGACGCAATTTGAGTGATCCATCGTCATTAGGAAGCCCTGAACGTTACAATTAACTATCATTTTTGCGTCGGATTCGATAATCTAGACTCACAGGAGAACGACCATAAGGTGCCCGAGGCAGCAATAGACCCTTGGACACAAGTCGGCTGGAGAACGATGTATTGAATCTCGACGCAATTTGAGTGTTCCATCGGCATAAGGAGGCCCTGAACGTTACAAATAACTATCATTTTTGCGTCGGATTCGAAAATCTAGACTTACAAGAGAACGACCATAAGGTGCCCGAGGCAGCAATAGACCCTTGGGGACAAGTCGGCTGGAGGACGAATTATTGAATCTCGACGCAATTTTACAGTTCTATCGTCATCAGGAGGCGCTGAACGTTACTATGCACTATCATTTTTGCGTCGGATTCGAAAATCTAGACTTACAAGAGAACGAACATAAGGGGCCCGAGGCAGCAATATACCGTTGGAGACAAGTCGGCTGGAGGCCGATGTAGTGAATCTCGACGCAATTTGAGTGTTCCATCGGCATTAGGAATCCCTGAACGTTACAGTTAACTATCAGTTTCGCGTCGGATTCGAAAATCTAGACTCACAGGAGAACGACCATAAGGTGCCCGAGGCAGCAATAGACCCTTGGAGACAAGTCGGCTGGAGGACGATGTATTGAATCTCGACGCAATTTCAGTGTTCCATCGTCATTAGGAGGCCCTGAATGTTACAATTAACTATCAGTTTTTCGTCGGATTCGAAAATCTAGACTCACAGCAGACGGACCATTTGGTGCCCGAGGCAGCAATATCCCCTTGGAGACAAATCGGCTGGAGGACGATGTATTGAATCTCGACGCAATTTGAGTCTTCTATCGTCTTTAGGAGGCGCTGAACGTTACAATTCACTATCATTTTTGCGTCGGATTCAAAAATCTAGACTCACAGGAGAAGGATCATATTGTGCCCGAGACAGCAATATCCCCTTGGAGACAGGTCGGCTGGAGGACGATGTATTGAATCTCGACGCAATTTGAGTGTCCCATCGTCATTAGGAGACCCTAAACGTTACAATTAACTATCATTTTTGCGTCGGATTCGATAATCTAAACTCACAGGAGAACGACCATAAGGGGCCCGAGGCAGCAACTGACCCTTGAAGACAAATCTGCTGGAGGCCGATGTATTGAATCTCGACGCATTTTGAGTGTTCCATCGTCATTACAAGGCCCTAAACGTTACAATTAACTATCATTTTTGCGTCGGATTCGATAATCTATACTCACAGGAGAACGACCATAAGGTGCCCGAGGCAGCAACAGACCCTTGGCGACAGGTCGGCTGGAAACCGATGAATTGATTCTTCACGCAATTTGAGTGTTCCATCGTCATTAGGAAGCCCTGAACGTTACAATTAACTATCATTTTTGCGTCGGATTCGAAAATCTAGACTCACAGGAGAACGACCATAAGGTGGCCGAGGCAGCAATAGACCCTTGGAAACAAGTCGGCTGGAGAACGATGTATTGAATCTCGACGCAATTTGAGTGTTCCATCGGCATTAGGAGGCCCTGAACGTTACAATTAACTATCAGTTTCGCGTCGGATTCGAAAATCTAGACTCACAGGAGAACGACCATAAGGTGCCCGAGGCAGCAATAGACCCTTGGAGACAATCGGCTGGAGGACGATGTATTGAATCTCGAAGCAATTTGAGTGTTCCATCGTCATTAGGAGGCCCTGAATGTTACAATTAACTATCAGTTTTTCGTCGGATTCGAAAATCTAGACTCACAGCAGACGGACCATTTGGTGCCCGAGGCAGTAGTATCCCCTTGGAGACAAATCGGCTGGAGGACGATGTATTGAATCTCGACGCAATTTGAGTCTTCTATCGTCAAGGAGGCGCTGAACGTTACAATTCACTATCATTTTTGCGTCGGATTCGAAAATCTAGACTCACAGGAGAAGGATCAAATTGTGCCCGAGTCAGCAATATCCCCTTGGAGACAGGTCGGCTGGAGTACGATGTATTGAATCTCGACGCAATTTGAGTGTCCCATCGTCATTAGGAGGCCCTAAACGTTACAATTAACTATCATTTTTGCGTCGGATACGATAATCTGAACTCACAGGAGAACGAC
This sequence comes from Schistocerca serialis cubense, assembly GCF_023864345.2. NCBI lineage: Eukaryota > Metazoa > Arthropoda > Insecta > Orthoptera > Acrididae > Schistocerca > Schistocerca serialis. The sequence goes on from NC_064647.1 coordinate 7,254,991, forward strand.
CATAAGGGGCCCGAGGCAGCAACAGACCCTAGGAGACAAGTCGGCTGGAGAACGATGTATTGAATCTCGACGCAATTTGAGTGTTCCATCGGCATTAGGAGGCCCTGAACGTTACAATTAACTATCATTTTTGCGTCAGATTCGAAAATCTAGACTTACAAGAGAACGACCATAAGGTGCCCAAAGCAGCAATAGACCCTTGGGGACAAGTCGGCTGGAGGAAGATGTATTGAATCTCGACGCAATTTGAGAGTTCTATCGTCATCAGGAGGCGCTGAACGTTACTATGCATTATCATTTTTGCGTCGGATTCGAAAATCTAGACTTACAAGAGAACGACATAAGGTGCCCGAGGCAGCAATATACCCTTGGAGACAAGTCGGCTGGAGGCCGATGTAGTGAATCTCGACGCAATTTGAGTGTTCCATCGGCATTAGGAAGCCCTGAACGTTACAGTTAACTATCAGTTTCGCGTCGGATTCGAAAATCTAGACTCACAGGAGAACGACCATAAGGTGCCCGAGGCAGCAATAGACCCTTGGGGACAAGTCGGCTGGAGGACGATGTATTGAATCTCGACGCAATTTGAGAGTTCTATCGTCATCAGGAGGCGCTGAACGTTACTATGCATTATCATTTTTGCGTCGGATTCGAAAATCTAGACTTACAAGAGAACGACCATAAGGTGCCCGAGGCAGCAATATACCCTTGGAGACAAGTCGGCTGGAGTCCGATGTAGTGAATCTCGACGCAATTTGAGTGTTCCATCGGCATTAGGAGGCCCAGAACGTTACAGTTAACTATCAGTTTCGCGTCGGATTCGAAAATCTAGACTCACAGGAGAACGACCATAAGGTGCCCGAGGCAGCAATAGACCCTTGGAGACAATCGGCTGGAGGACGATGTATTGAATCTCGAAGCAATTTGAGTGTTCCATCGTCAATAGGAGGCGCTGAATGTTACAATTAACTATCAGTTTTTCGTCGGATTCGAAAATCTAGACTCACAGCAGACGGACCATTTGGTGCCCGAGGCAGCAATATCCCCTTGGAGACAAATCGGCTGGAGGACGATGTATTGAATCTCGACGCAATTTGAGTCTTCTATCGTCATTAGGAGGCGCTGAACGTTACAATTCACTATCATTTTTGCGTCGCATTCGAAAATCTAGACTCACAGGAGAAGGATCATATTGTGCCCGAGACAGCAATTTCCCCTTGGAGACAGGTCGGCTGGAGGACGATGTATTGAATCTCGACGCAATTTGAGTGTCCCATCGTCATTAGGAGGCCCTAAACGTTACAATTAACTATCATTTTTGCGTCGGATACGATAATCTAAACTCACAGGAGAACGACCATAAGGGGCCCGAGGCAGCAACAGACCCTTGGAGACAAGTCGGCTGGAGAACGATGTATTGAATATCGACGCAATTTGAGTGTTCCATCGGCATTAGGAGGCCCTGAACGTTACAATTAACTATCATTTTTGCGTCAGATTCGAAAATCTAGACTTACAAGAGAACGACCATAAGGTGCCCGAGGCAGCAACAGACCCTTGGGGACAAGTCGGCTGGAGGACGATGTATTGAATCTCGACGCAATTTGAGAGTTCTATCGTCATCAGGAGGCGCTGAACGTTACTATTCACTATCATTTTTGCGTCGGATTCGAAAATCTAGACTTACAAGAGAACGACCATAAAGTGCCCTAGGCAGCAATAGACCCTTGGAGACAAGTCGGCTGGAGGCCGATGTATTGAATCTCGACGCAATTTGAGTGTTCCATCGGCATTAGGAGGCCCTGAACGTTACAGTTAACTATCAGTTTCGCGTCGGATTCGAAAATCTAGACTCACAGGAGAACGACCATAAGGTGCCCGAGGCAGCAATAGACCCTTGGAGACAAGTCGGCTGGAGGACGATGTATTGAATCTCGACGCAATTTGGGTGTTCCATCGTCATTAGGAGGCCCTGAATGTTACAATTAACTATCAGTGTTTCGTCTTATTCGAAAATCTAGACTCACAGCAGACGGACCATTTGGTGCCCGAGGCAGCAATATCCCCTTGGAGACAAATCGGCTGGAGGACGATGTATTGAATCTCGACGCAATTTGAGTCTTCTATCGGCATTAGGAGGCCCTCAACGTTACAATTAACAATCATTTTAGCGTCGGATTCGAAAATCTACTCACAGGAGAAGTTCATACGGTGCTCGAGACAGCAATATACCCCTTGGAGACAAATCGACTGGAGGCCGATGTATTGAATATCGACGCAATTTGAGTGTTCCATCGTCATTACGTCGCCCTGAACGTTATAAAGAACTATCAGTTTTCCGTCGGATTCGAAAATCTAGACTTACAAGAGAACGACCATAAGGTGCCCGAGGCAGCATTAGACCCTTGGAGACAAGTCGGCTGGAGGACGATGTATTGGATCGCGACGCAATTTGAGTGTTCCATCGTCATTAAGAGGCCCTGAAAGTTACAATTAACTATCAGTTTTGCGTCGGATTCGAAAATCTAGACTTACAAGAGAACGACCATAAGGTGCCCGAGGCAGCAACAGACCCTTGGAGACAAGTCGGCTGGAGGCCGATGTATTGAATCTCGACGCAATTTGAGTGTTCCATCGTCATTACAAGGCCCTCAACGTTACAGTTAACTATCATTTTAGCGTCGGATTCGAAAATCTACTAACAGGAGAAGGATCATATGGTGCACGAGACTGCAATATCCCCTTGGATACAAGTCGACTCGAGGGCGATGTATTGAATCTCGACGCATTTTGAGTGTTCCATCGGAATTAGGAGGCCCTGAACGTTACAATTAACTATCATTTTTGCGTCGGATTCGAAAATCTAGACTTACAAGAGAACGACCATAAGGTGCCCGAGGCAGCAATAGACCCTTGGGGACAAGTCGGCTGGAGGACGATGTATTGAATCTCGACGCAATTTGAGAGTTCTGTCGTCATCAGGAGGCGCTGTACGTTACTATGCACTATCATTTTTGCGTCGGATTCTAAAATCTAGACTTACAAGAGAACGACCATAAGGTGCCCGAGGCAGCAATATACCCTTGGAGACAAGTCGGCTGGAGGCCGATGTAGTGAATCTCGACGGGATTTGAGTGTCCCATCGGCATTAGGAGGCCCTGAACGTTACAGTTAACTATCAGTTTCGCGTCGGATTCGAAAATCTAGACTCACAGGAGAACGACCATAAGGTGCCCGAGGCAGCAATAGACCCTTGGAGAAAAGTCGGCTGGAGGACGATGTATTGAATCTCGACGCAATTTGAGTGTTCCATCGTCATTTGGAGGCCCTGAATGTTACAATTAACTATCAGTTTTTCGTCGGATTCGAAAATCTAGACTCACAGCAGACGGACCATTTGGTGCCCGAGGCAGCAATATCCCCTTGGAGACAAATCGGCTGGAGGACGATGTATTGAATCTCGACGCAATTTGAGTCTTCTATCGTCTTTAGGAGGCGCTGAACGTTACAATTCACTATCATTTTTGCGTCGGATTCAAAAGTCTAGACTCACAGGAGAAGGATCATATTGTGCCCGAGACAGCAATATCCCCTTGGAGACAGGTCGGTTGGAGGACGATGTATTGAATCTCGACGCAATTTGAGTGTCCCATCGTCATTAGGAGGCCCTAAACGTTACAATTAACTATCATTTTTGCGTCGGATTCGATAATCTAAACTCACAGGAGAACGACCATAAGGTGCCCGAGGCAGCAACAGACCCTTGAAGACAAATCGGCTGGAGGCCGGTGTATTGAATCTCGACGCATTTTGAGTGTTCCATCGTCATTACAAGGCCCTAAACGTTACAATTAACTATCATTTTTGCGTCGGATTCGATAATCTATACTCACAGGAGAACGACCATAAGGTGCCCGAGGCAGCAACAGACCCTTGGCGACAAGTCGGCTGGAAACCGATGAATTGATTCTTCACGCAATTTGAGTGTTCCATCGTCATTAGGAAGCCCTGAACGTTACAATTAACTATCATTTTTGCGTCGGATTCGAAAATCTAGACTCACAGGAGAACGACCATAAGGTGGCCGAGGCAGCAATAGACCCTTGGAGACAAGTCGGCTGGAGAACGATGTATTGAATCTCGACGCAATTTGAGTGTTCCATCGGCATTAGGAGGCCCTGAACGTTACAATTAACTATCATTTTTGCGTCAGATTCGAAAATCTAGACTTACAAGAGAACGACCATAAGGTGCCCGAGGCAGCAATATACCCTTGGAGACAAGTCGGCTGGAGGCCGATGTAGTGAATCTCGACGCAATTTGAGAGTTCTATCGTCATCAGGAGGCGCTGAACGTTACTATGCATTATCATTTTTGCGTCGGATTCGAAAATCTAGACTTACAAGAGAACGACCATAAGGTGCCCGAGGCAGCAATATACCCTTGGAGACAAGTCGGCTGGAGGCCGATGTAGTGAATCTCGACGCAATTTGAGTGTTCCATCGGCATTAGGAGGCCCTGAACGTTACAGTTAACTATCAGTTTCGCGTCGGATTCGAAAATCTAGACTCACAGGAGAACGACCATAAGGTTCCCGAGGCAGCAATAGACCCTTGGAGACAAGTCGGCTGGAGGACGATGTATTGAATCTCGAAGCAATTTGAGTGTTCCATCGTCATTAGGAGGCCCTGAATGTTACAATTAACTATCAGTTTTTCGTCGGATTCGAAAACCTAGACTCACAGCAGACGGACCATTTGGTGCCCGAGGCAGCATTATCCCCTTGGAGACAAATCGGCTGGAGGACGATGTATTGAATCTCGACGCAATTTGAGTCTTATATCGTCATTAGGAGGCGCTGAACGTTACAATTCACTATCATTTTTGCGTCGGATTCGAAAATCTAGACTCACAGGAGAAGGATCATATTGTGCCCGAGACAGCAATATCCCCTTGGAGACAGGTCGGCTGGAGGACGATGTATTGAATCTCGACGCAATTTGAGTGTCCCATCGTCATTAGGAGGCCCTAAACGTTACAATTAACTATCATTTTTGCGTCGGATACGATAATCTAAACTCACAGGAGAACGACCATAAGGGGCCCGAGGCAGCAACAGACCCTTGGAGACAAGTCGGCTGGAGAACGATGTATTGAATCTCGACGCAATTTGAGTGTTCCATCGGCATTAGGAGGCCCTGAACGTTACAATTAACTATCATTTTTGCGTCGGATTCGAAAATCTAGACTTACAAGAGAACGACCATAAGGTGCCCGATTCAGCAATAGACCCTTGGGGACAAGTCGGCTGGAGGACGATGTATTGAATCTCGACGCAATTTGAGTGTTCCATGGGCATTAGGAGGCCCTGAACGTTACAGTTAACTATCAGTTTCGCGTCGGATCGAAAATCTAGACTCACAGGAGAACGACCATAAGGTGCCCGAGGCAGCAATAGACCCTTGGAGACAAGTCGGCTGGAGGCCGATGTATTGAATCTCGACGCAATTTGGGTGTTCCATCGTCATTAGGAGGCCCTGAATGTTACAATTAACTATCAGTGTTTCGTCTTATTCGAAAATCTAGACTCACAGCAGACGGACCATTTGGTGCCCGAGGCAGCAATATCCCCTTGGAGACAAATCGGCTGGAGGACGATGTATTGAATCTCGACGCAATTTGAGTCTTCTATCGTCATTAGGAGGCCCTCAACGTTACAATTAACAATCATTTTAGCGTCGGATTCAAAAATCTACTCACAGGAGAAGTTCATACGGTGCTCGAGACAGCAATATACCCCTTGGAGACAAATCGACTGGAGGCCGATGTATTGAATATCGACGCAATTTGAGTGTTCCATCGTCATTAGGTCGCCCTGAACGTTATAAAGAACTATCAGTTTTGCGTCGGATTCGAAAATCTAGACTTACAAGAGAACGACCACAAGGTGCCCGAGGCAGCATTAGACCCTTGGAGACAAGTCGGCTGGAGGACGATGTATTGGATCGCGACGCAATTTGAGTGTTCCATCGTCATTAAGAGGCCCTGAATGTTACAATTAACTATCAGTTTTGCGTCGGATTCGAAAATCTAGACTTACAAGAGAACGACCATAAGGTGCCCGAGGCAGCAACAGACCCTTGGAGACAAGTCGGCTGGAGGCCGATGTATTGAATCTCGACGCAATTTGAGTGTTCCATCGTCATTACAAGGCCCTCAACGTTACAGTTAACTATCATTTTAGCGTCGGATTCGAAAATCTACTAACAGGAGAAGGATCATATGGTGCACGAGACTGCAATATCCCCTTGGATACAAGTCGACTCGATGGCGATGTATTGAATCTCGACGCATTTTGAGTGTTCCATCGGAATTAGGAGGCCCTGAACGTTACAATTAACTATCACTTTTGCGTCGGATTCGAAAATCTAGACTTACAAGAGAACGACCATAAGGTGCCCGAGGCAGCAATAGACCCTTGGGGACGAGTCGGCTGGAGGACGATGTATTGAATCTCGACGCAATTTGAGAGTTCTATCGTCATCAGAAGGCGCTGTACGTTACTATGCACTATCATTTATGCGTCGGATTCTAAAATCTAGACTTACAAGAGAACGACCATAAGGTGCCCGAGGCAGCAATATACCCTTGGAGACAAGTCGGCTGGAGACCGATGTAGTGAATCTCGACGCGATTTGAGTGTTCCATCGGCATTAGGAGGCCCTGAACGTTACAGTTAACTATCAGTTTCGCGTCGGATTCGAAAATCTAGACTCACAGGAGAAGGATTATATTGTGCCCGAGACAGCAATATCCCCTTGGAGACAAGTCGGTTGGAGGCCGATGTATTGATTCTCGACGCAATTTGAGTGTTCCATCGTCATTAGAAGGCCCTAAACGTTACAATTAACTATAATTTTGGCGTCGGATTCGATAATCTAAACTCACAGGAGAACGACCATAAGATGCCCGGGGCAGCAACAGACCCTTGGAGACAAGTCGGCTGGAGGCCGATGTATTGAATCTCGACGAAATTTGAGTGTTCCATCGTCATTACAAGGCCCTGAACGTTACAATTAACTATCATTTTTGCGTCGGATTCGAAAATCTACTGACAGGAGAAGTTCATACGGTGCTCGAGACAGCAAAATACCCCTTGGAGACAAATCGACTGGAGGCCGATGTATTGAATATCGACGCAATTTGAGTGTTCCATCGTCATTACGAGGCCCTAAAATTTACAATTAACTATCATTTCTGCGTCGGATTCGATAATCTAAACTCACAGGAGAACGACCATAAGGTGCCCGAGGCAGCAATAGACCCTTGGAGACAAGTCGGCTGGAGGCCGATGTATTGAATCTCGACGCAATTTGAGTGTTCCATCGCCAATAGGAGGCCCTGAACTTTACAATTAACTATCATTTTTGCGTCGGATTCGATAATCTAAACTCACAGGAGAACGTCCATAAGGTGCCCGAGGCAGCAATAGACCCTTAGAGACAAGTCGGCTGGAGGCCGATGTATTGAATCTCGACGCAATTTGAGTGTTCCATCGTCATTAGGTCGCCCTGAACGTTACAATTAACAATCAGTTTCGCGTCGGATTCGAAAATCTAGACTCACAGGAGAAGGATTATATTGTGCCCGAGACAGCAATATCCCCTTGGAGACAAGTCGGCTGGAGGAAGATGTATTGAATCTCGACGCAATTTGAGTGTTCCATCGTCATTACAAGGCCCTGAACGTTACAGTTAACTATAATTTTAGCGTCGGATTCGAAAATCTACTAACAGCAGAAGGATCATATGGTGCACGAGACAGCAATATCCCCTTAGTTACAAGTCGACTGGAGGTCGATGTATTGAATCTCGACGCATTTTGAGTGTTCCATCGTCATTAGGAGGCCCTAAACGTTACAATTAACTATCATTTTTGCGTCGGATTCGATAATCTAAACTCACAGGAGAACGACCATAAGGTGCCCGAGGCAGCAATAGACCCTTGGAGACAAGTCGGCTGGAAACCGATGTATAGATTCTTGGCGCAATTTGAGTGTTCCATCGTCATTAGGAGGCCCTGAACGTTACAATTAACAATCATTTTAGCGTCGGATTCGAAAAGCTACTCACAGGAAAAGTTCATACGGTGCTCGAGACAGCAATATACCCCTTGGAGACAAATCGACCTGAGGCCGATGTATTGAATATCGACGCAATTTGAGTCTTCCATCGTCATTAGGTCGCCCTGAACGTTATAATGAGCTATCAGTTTTGCGTCGGATTCGAAAATCTAGACTTACAAGAGAACGACCATAAGGTGCCCGAGGCAGCAATAGACCCTTGGAGACAAGTCGGCTGGAGGACGATGTATTGGATCGCGACGCAATTTGAGTATTCCATCGTCATTAGGAGGCCCTGAATGTTACAATTAACAATCAGTTTTTCGTCGGATTCGAAAATCTAGACTCACAGCAGACGGACCATTTGGTGCCGAGGCAGCAATATCCCCTTGGAGACAAATCGGCTGGAGGACGATGTATTGAATCTCGACGCAATTTGAGTCATCTATCGTCAATAGAAGGCCCTGAACGTTACAATTAACAATCAGTCTCGCGTCGGATTCGAAAATCTAGACTCACAGGAGAAGGACCATAAGGTGCCCGAGGCAGCAATAGACCCTTGGAGACAAGTCCGCTGAAGGCCGATGTATTGAATCTCGACGCAATTTGAGTGTCCCGTCGGCATTAGGAGGCCCTGAACGTTACAGTTAACTATCATTTTAGCGTCGGATTCGAAAATCTACTCACAGGAGAAGTTCATACGGTGCTCGAGACTGCAATATAGCCCTTGGAGACAAATCGAATGCAGGCCGATGTATTGAATATCGACGCAATTTGAGTGTTCCATCCTCATTAGGAGGCCCTAAACGTTACAATTAACTATCATTTTTGCGTCGGATTCGAAAATCTAGACTCATAGGAGAACGACCATAAGGTGCCCGAGGCAGCAATAGACTATTGGAGACAAGTCGGCTGGAGGACGATGTATTGAATCTCGACGTAATTTGAGTGTTCCATCGGAATTAGGAGGCCCTGAACGTGACAATTAACTATCATTTTTGCGTCGGATTCGATAATCTAAACTCACAGGAGAACGACCATAAGGTGCCCGAGGCAGCAATAGACCCTGGGAGACAAGTCGGCTGGAGGCCGATGTATTGAATCTCGACGCAATTTGAGTGTTCCATCGGCATTAGGAGGCCCTGAACGTTACAGTTAACTATCATTTTAGCGTCGGATTCGAAAATCTACTAACAGGAGAAGGATCATATGGTGCACGAGACTGCAATATCAACTTGGATACAAGTCGACTGGAGGTCGATGTATTGACTCTCGACGCAATTTGAGTGTTCCATCATCATTAGGAGTCCCTGAACGTTACAATTAACTATCATTAATGCGTCGAATTCGAAAATCTACTAACAGGAGAAGGATCATATGGTGCACGAGACTGCAATATCCCCTTGGATACAAGTCGGCTGGAGGCCGATGTATTGAATCTCGACGCAATTTGAGTGTTCCATCGTCATTAGGAGGCCCTGAATATTACAATTAACTATCAGTTTTTCGTCGGATTCGAAAATCTAGACCCACAGCAGACGGACCATTTGGTGCCCGAGGCAGCAATATCCCCTTGGAGGCAAATCGGCTGGAGGACGATGTATTGAATCTCGACGCAATTTGAGTCTTCTATCGTCATTAGAAGGCCCTGAACGTTACAATTAACTGTCAGTTTCGCGTCGGATTCGAAAATCTAGACTTTCAGGAGAAGCATCATATTGTGCCCGAGACAGCAATATCCCCTTGGAGACAAGTCGGCTGGACGCCGATGTATTGAATCTCGACGCAATTTGAGAGTTCCATCGTCATTAGGAGGCCCTGAACGTTACAATTAACTATCAGTTTCGCGTCGGATTCGAAAATCTTAACTCACAGAAGAACGACCATAAGGTGCCCGAGGCAGCAATAGCCCCTTGGAGACAAGTCGGCTGAAGGCCGATGTATTGAATCTCGACGCAATTTGAGTGTTCCATCGTCATTACAAGGCCCTGAACGTTACAATTAACTATCATTTTAGCGTCGGATTCGAAAATCTACTCACAGGAAAAGTTCATACGGTGCTCGAGACAGCAATATACCCCTTGGAGACAAATCGCCTGGAGGCCGATGTATTGACTATCGACGCAATTTGAGTGTTCCATCGTCATTAGGAGGTCCTAAACGTTACCATTAACTATCATTTTTGCGTCGGATTCGATAATCTAAACTCACAGGAGAACGACCATAAGGTGCCCGAGGCAGCAACAGACCCTTGGAGACAAGTCGGCTGGAGGCCGATGTATTGAATCTCGACGCAATTTGAGTGTTCCATCGTCATTACAAGGCCCTGAACGTTACATTTAACTATCATTTTTGCGTCGGATTCGAAAATCTAGACTCACAGGAGAACGACCATAAGGTGCCCGAGGCAGCAACAGAAAATAAGAGACAAGTCGGCTGGAGGCTGATGGATTGAATCTCGACGCAATTTGAGTGTTCCATCGTCATTACAAGGCCCTGAACGTTACAATTAACTATCATTTTAGCGTCGGATTCGAAATTCTAGACTCACAGGAGAACGACAATAAGGTGCCCGAGGCAGCAATAGACCCTTGGAGACAAGTCGGCTGGAGGACGATGTATTGAATCTCGACGCAATTTGAGAGTTCCATCGTCATTAGGAGGCCTTGAACGTTACAAGTAAGTATCATTTTTGCGTCGGATTCGAATATCTAGACTTACAAGAGAACGACCATAAGGAGCCCGAGGCAGCATTAGACCCTTGGACACAAGTCGGCTGGAGGACGATGTATTGAATCTCGACCCAATTTGAGTGTCCCATCGTCATTAGGAGGCCCTAAACGTTACAATTAACTATCTTTTTGCGTCGGATTCGATAATCTAAACTCACAGGAGAACGACCATAAGGTGCCCGAGGCAGCAATAGACCCTTGAAGACAAGTCGGCTGGAGACCGATGTATTGAATCTCGACGCAATTTGAGTGTTCCATCGGCATTAGGAGGCCCTGAACGTTACAGTTAACTATCATTTTAGCGTCGGATTCGAAAATCTACTAACAGAAGAAGGATCATATGGTGCACGAGACTGCAAAATCCCCCTGGATACAAGTCGACTGGTGGTCGATGTATTGACTCTCGACGCAATTTGAGTGTTCCATCGTCATTACAAGGCCCTGAAGGTTACAATTAACTATCATTTTTGCGTCGGATTCGAAAATCTAGACTCACAGGATAACGACCATAAGGTGCCCGGGGCAGCAATAGACCCTTGGAGACAAGTCGTCTGGAGGCGGATGTATTGAATCTCGACGCAATTTGAGTGTTCCATCGGCATTAGGAGGCCCTGAACGTTACAGTTAACTATCATTTTAACGTCGGATTCGAAAATCTACTAACAGGAGAAGGATCATATGGTGCACGAGACTGCAATATCCCCTTTGATACAAGTCGACTGGAGGTCGATGTATTGACTCTCGACGCAATTTGAGTGTTCCATCCTCATTAGGAGTCCCTGAACGTTACAAGTAACTATCATTTATGCGTCGGATTCGAAAATCTAGACTCACAGGAGAACGACCATAAGGTGCCCAAGGCAGCAATAGACCCTTGGAGACAAGTCGGCTGGAAACCGATGTATTGATTCTTGACGCAATTTGAGTGTTCCATCGTCATTAGTAGGCCCTGAACGTTACAATTAACAATCATTTTAGCGTCGGATTCGAAAATCTACTCACAGGAGAAGTTCACACGGTGCTCGAGACAGCAATATACCCCTTGGAGACAAATCGACTGGAGGCCGATGTATTGAAAATCGACGCAATTTGAGTGTTTTATCGTCTTTAGGAGTCCCTGAACGTTACAATTAACTATCAGTTTCGCGTCGGACTCGAAAATCTAAACTCACAGGAGAACGACCATAAGGTGCCCGAGGCAGCAACAGACCCTTGGAGACAAGTCGGCTGGAGGTCGATGTATTGAATCTCGACGCAATTTGAGTGTTCCATCGCCAATAGGAGGCCCTGAACGTTACAATTAACTATGAGTTTTGCGTCGGATTCGAAAACGTAGAATCACCGGAGACGGACCATGTGGTGCCCGAGGCAGCGATATCCCCTAGGAGACAAGTCGGCTGGAGGCCGATGTATTGAATCTCGACGCAATTTGAGTGTTCCATCGTCATTAGGAGGCCCTGAACGTTACAATTAAGTATCACTTTTGCGTCGGATTCGAAAATCTAGACTTACAAGAGAACGACCATAAGGTGCCCGAGGCAGCATTAGACCCTTGGACACAAGTCGGCTGGAGGACGATGTATTGAATCTCGACGCAATTTGAGTGTCCCATCGTCATTAGGTGGCCCTAAACTTTACAATTAACTATCATTTTTGCGTCGGATTTGATAATCTAAACTCACAGGAGAACGACCATAAGGTGCCCGAGGCAGCAACAGACCCTTGGAGACAAGTCGGCTGGAGGAAGACGTATTGAATCTCGACGCAATTTGAGTGTTCCATCGTCATTAGGAGGCCCTAAACGTTACAATTAACTATCATTCTTGCGTCGGATTCGAAAATCTAGACTCACAGGAGAGCGACCATAAGGTGCCCGAGGCAGCAATAGACCCTTGGAGACAAGTCGGCTGGAGGTCCATGTATTGAATCTCGACGCAATTTGAGTGTTCCATCGGCAATAGGAGGCTCTGAACGTTATAATTAACTATGAGATTTGCGTCGGATTCGAAAACGTAGAATCAACGGAGACGGACCATGTGGTGCCCGAGGCAGCGATATCCCCTTGGAGACAAGTCGGCTGGAGGCCGATGTATTGAATCTCGATGCAATGTGAGTGTTCCATAGTCATTAGAATTCCCTGAACGTTACAATTAACTATCATTTTTGCGTCGGATTCGAAAATCTAGACTCACAGGAGAACGACCATAAGGTGCCCGAGGCAGCAACAGATCCTTGGAGACAAGTCGGCTGGAGGCCGATGTATTGAATCTCGACGCAATTTGAGTGTTCCATTGTCATTACAAGGCCCTGAACGTTACAATTAAATATCATTTTTGCGTCGGTTTCGAAAATCTAGACTCACAGGAGAACGACCATAAGGTGCCCGAGGCAGCAATAGCCCCTTGGAGACAAGTCGGCTGGAGGCGGATGTATTGAATCTCGACGCAATTTGTGTGTTCCATTGGCATTAGGAGGCCCTGAACGTTACAGTTAACTATCATTTTAGCGTCGGATTCGAAAATCTACTAACAGGAGAAGGATCATGTGGTGCACGAGACTGCAATATCCCCTTCGATACAAGACGACTGGAGGTCGATGCATTGACTCTCGACGCAATTTGAGTGTTCCATCGTCATTATAAGGCCCTCAACGTTACAATTAACTATCATTTTTGCGTCGGATTCGAAAATCTAGATTCACAGGAGAACGACCATAAGGTGCCCGATTCACCAATAGACCCTTGGAGACAAGTCGGCTGGAGGCGGATGTATTGAATCTCGACGCAATTTGTGTGTTCCATCGGCATTAGGAGGCCCTGAACGTTACAGTTAACTATCATTTTAGCGTCGGATTCGAAAATCTACTAACAGGAGAAGGATCATATGGTGCACGAGACTGCAATATCCCCTTGGATACAAGTCGACTGGAGGTCGATGTATTGACTCTCGACGCAATTTGAGTGTTCCATCGTCATTAGGAGTCACTGAACGTTACAATTAACTATCATTTATGCGTCGGATTCGAAAATCTAGACTCACAGGGGAACGAACATAAGGTGCCCGAGGCAGCAATAGACCCTTGGAGACAAGTCGGCTGGAAACCGATGTATTGATTCTTGACGCAATTTGAGTGTTCCATCGTCATTAGGAGGCCCTGAACGTTACAATTAACAATCATTTAAGCGTCGGATTCGAAAATCTACTCACAGGAGAAGTTCATACGGTGCTCGAGACAGCAATATACCCCTTGGAGACAAATCGACTGGAGGCCGATGGTGAATATCGACGCAATTTGAGTGTTCCTTCGTCTTTAGGAGTCCCTGAACGTTACAATTAACTATCATTTATGCGTCGGATTCGAAAATCTAGACTGACAGGAGACGGACACATGGAGCCCGAGGCAGCAATATCCCCTTGGAGACAAGTCGGCTGGAGGTCGATGTATTGAATCTCGATGCAATTTGAGTGTTCCATCGCCCATAGGAGGCCCTGAACGTTACAATTAACTATGAGTTTTGCGTCGGATTCGAAAACATAGAATTACCGGAGACGGACCATGTGGTGCCCGAGGCACCGATATCCACTTGGAGACAAGTCGGCTGGAGGCCGATGTATTGAATCTCGACGCAATTTGAGAGTTCCATCGTCATTAGCAGGCCCTGAACGTTACAATTAACTATCATTTTTGCGTCGGATTCGAAAATCTACACTCACAGGAGAACGACCATAAGGTGCCCGAGGCAGCAATACACCCTTGGAGACAAGTCGGCTGGAGGACGATGTATTGAATCTCGACGCAATTAGAGAGTTCCAACGTCATTAGGAGGCCCTGAACGTTACAATTAACTATCATTTTTGCGTCGGATCCGAAAATCTAGACTTACAAGAGAACGACCATAAGGGGCCCGAGGCAGCATTAGACATTTGGAGACAAGTCGGCTGGAGGACTATGTATTGAATCTCGACGCAATTTAAGTGTCCCATCGTCATTAGGAGGCCCTAATCGTTACAATTAACCATCATTTTTGCGTCGGATTCGATAATCTAAACTCACAGGAGAACGACCATAAGGTGCCCGAAGCAGCAACAAACCCTTGGAGTCAAGTCGTCTGGAGGCCGATGTATTGAATCTCGACGCAATTTGAGTGTTCCATCGTCATTACAAGGCCCTGAACGTAACAATTAACTATCATTTTTGCGTCGGATTCGAAAATCTAGACTCACGGGAGAACGACCATAAGGCGCCCGAGGCAGCAACAGACCCTTGGAGACAAGTCGGCTGGAGGCCGATGTATTGAATCTCGACGCAATTTGAGTGTTCCATCGTAATTACAAGGCCCTGAACGTTACAATTAACTATCATTTTTGCGTCGGATTCGAAAATCTAGACTCACAGGAGAACGACCATAAGGTGACCGAGGCAGCAATAGACACTTGGAGACAAGTCGGCTGGAGGCCGATGTATTGAATCTCGACGCAATTTGAGTGTTCCATCGGCATTAGGAGGCCCTGAACGTTACAGTTAACTATCATTTTAGCGTCGGATTCGAAAATCTACTAACAGGAGAAGGATCATATGGTGCACGAGACTGCAATATCCCCTTGGATACAAGTCGACTGGAGGTCGATGTATTGACTCTCGACGCCATTTGAGTGTTCCATCGTCATTAGGAGGCCCAGAACGTTACAATTAACAATAATTTTAGCGTCGGATTCGAAAATCTACTCACAGGAGGAGTTCATACGGTGCTCGAGACAGCAATATACCCCTTGGAGACAAATCGACTGGAGGTCGATGTATTGAATATCGACGCAATTTGAGTGTTCCATCGTCCTTAGGAGACCCTGAACGTTACAATTAACTATCAGTTTCGCGTCGGATTCGAAAATATAAACTCACAGGAGAACGACCATAAGGTGCCCGAGGCAGCAACAGACCCTTGGAGACAAGTCGGCTGGAGGCCAATGTATTGAATCTCGACGCAATTTGAGTGTTCCATCGGCATTAGGAGGCCCTGAACGTTACAATTAACTATCATTTTTGCGTCGGATTCGAAAATCTAGACTCACAGGAGAACGACCATAAGGTGCCCGAGGCAGCAATAGACCCTTGGAGACAAATCGGCTGGAGGCCGATGTATTGAATCTCGACGCAATTTGAGTGTTCCATCGTCATTAGGAGGCCCTAAACGTTACAATTAACTATCATTCTTGCGTCGGATTCGAAAATCTAGACTCACAGGAGAGCGACCATAAGGTGCCCGAGGCAGCAATAGACCCTTGGAGACAAGTCGGCTGGAGGTCCATGTATTGAATCTCGACGCAATTTGAGTGTTCCATCGGCAATAGGAGGCTCTGAACGTTATAATTAACTATGAGATTTGCGTCGGATTCGAAAACGTAGAATCACCGGAGACGGACCATGTGGTGCCCGAGGCAGCGATATCCCCTTGGAGACAAGTCGGCTGGAGGCCGATGTATTGAATCTCGATGCAATGTGAGTGTTCCATAGTCATTAGAAGGCCCTGAACGTTACAATTAACTATCATTTTTGCGTCGGATTCGAAAATCTAGACTCACAGGAGAACGACCATAAGGTGCCCGAGGCAGCAACAGACCCTTGGAGACAAGTCGGCTGGAGGCCGATATATAGAATCTCGACGCAATTTGAGTGTTCCATTGTCATTACAAGGCCCTGAACGTTACAATTAAATATCATTTTTGCGTCGGTTTCGAAAATCTAGACTCACAGGAGAACGACCATAAGGTGCCCGAGGCAGCAATAGCCCCTTGGAGACAAGTCGGCTGGAGGCGGATGTATTGAATCTCGACGCAATTTGTGTGTTCCATCGGCATTAGGAGGCCCTGATCGTTACAGTTAACTATCATTTTAGCGTCGGATTCGAAAATCTACTAACAGGAGAAGGATCATGTGGTGCACGAGACTGCAATATCCCCTTGGATACAAGACGACTGGAGGTCGATGCATTGACTCTCGACGCAAATTGAGTGTTCCATCGTCATTATAAGGCCCTCAACGTTACAATTAACTATCACTTTTGCGTCGGATTCGAAAATCTAGATTCACAGGAGAACGACCATAAGGTGCCCGATTCACCAATAGACCCTTGGAGACAAGTCGGCTGGAGGCGGATGTATTGAATCTCGACGCAATTTGTGTGTTCCATCGGCATTAGGAGGCCCTGAACGTTACAGTTAACTATCATTTTAGCGTCGGATTCGAAAATCTACTAACAGGAGAAGGATCATATGGTGCACGAGACTGCAATATCCCCTTGGATACAAGTCGACTGGAGGTCGATGTATTGACTCTCGACGCAATTTGAGTGTTCCATCGTCATTAGGAGTCACTGAACGTTACAATTAACTATCATTTATGCGTCGGATTCGAAAATCTAGACTCACAGGGGAACGAACATAAGGTGCCCGAGGCAGCAATAGACCCTTGGAGACAAGTCGGCTGGAAACCGATGTATTGATTCTTGACGCAATTTGAGTGTTCCATCGTCATTAGGAGGCCCTGAACGTTACAATTAACAATCATTTAAGCGTCGGATTCGAAAATCTACTCACAGGAGAAGTTCATACGGTGCTCGAGACAGCAATATACCCCTTGGAGACAAATCGACTGGAGGCCGATGGTGAATATCGACGCAATTTGAGTGTTCCATCGTCTTTAGGAGTCCCTGAACGTTACAATTAACTATCATTTATGCGTCGGATTCGAAAATCTAGACTGACAGGAGACGGACACATGGAGCCCGAGGCAGCAATATCCCCTTGGAGACAAGTCGGCTGGAGGTCGATGTATTGAATCTCGATGCAATTTGAGTGTTCCATCGCCAATAGGAGGCCCTGAACGTTACAATTAACTATGAGTTTTGCGTCGGATTCGAAAACATAGAATTACCGGAGACGGACCATGTGGTGTCCGAGGCACCGATATCCACTTGGAGACAAGTCGGCTGGATGCCGATGTATTGAATCTCGACGCAATTTGAGAGTTCCATCGTCATTAGAAGGCCCTGAGCGTTACAATTAACTATCATTTTTGCGTCGGATTCGAAAATCTACACTCACAGGAGAACGACCATAAGGTGCCCGAGGCAGCATTAGACATTTGGAGACAAGTCGGCTGGAGGACTATGTATTGAATCTCGACGCAATTTAAGTGTCCCATCGTCATTAGGAGGCCCTAATCGTTACAATTAACTATCATTTTTGTGTCGGATTCGATAATCTAAACTCACAGGAGAACGACCATAAGGTGCCCGAAGCAGCTACAAACCCTTGGAGTCAAGTCGTCTGGAGGCCGATGTATTGAATCTCGACGCAATTTGAGTGTTCCATCGTCATTACAAGGCCCTGAACGTAACAATTAACTATCATTTTTGCGTCGGATTCGAAAATCTAGACTCACGGGAGAACGACCATAAGGCGCCCGAGGCAGCAACAGACCCTTGGAGACAAGTCGGCTGGAGGCCGATGTATTGAATCTCGACGCAATTTGAGTGTTCCATCGTAATTACAAGGCCCTGAACGTTACAATTAACTATCATTTTTGCGTCGGATTCGAAAATCTAGACTCACAGGAGAACGACCATAAGGTGCCCGAGGCAGCAATAGACACTTGGAGACAAGTCGGCTGGAGGCCGATGTATTGAATCTCGACGCAATTTGAGTGTTCCATCGGCATTAGGAGGCCCTGAACGTTACAGTTAACTATCATTTTAGCGTCGGATTCGAAAATCTACTAACAGGAGAAGGATCATATGGTGCACGAGACTGCAATATCCCCTTGGATACAAGTCGACTGGAGGTCGATGTATTGACTCTCGACGCCATTTGAGTGTTCCATCGTCATTAGGAGGCCCAGAACGTTACAATTAACAATAATTTTAGCGTCGGATTCGAAAATCTACTCACAGGAGAAGTTCATACGGTGCTCGAGACAGCAATATACCCCTTGGAGACAAATCGACTGGAGGTCGATGTATTGAATATCGACGCAATTTTAGTGTTCCATCGTTCTTAGGAGTCCCTGAACGTTACAATTAACTATCAGTTTCGCGTCGGATTCGAAAATCTAAACTCACAGGAGAACGACCATAAGGTGCCCGAGGCAGCAACAGACCCTTGGAGACAAGTCGGCTGGAGGCGGATGTATTGAATCTCGACGCAATTTGTGTGTTCCATCGGCATTAGGAGGCCCTGAACGTTACAGTTAACTATCATTTTAGCGTCGGATTCGAAAATCTACTAACAGGAGAAGGATCATATGGTGCACGAGACTGCAATATCCCCTTGGATACAAGTCGACTGGAGGTCGATGTATTGACTCTCGACGCAATTTGAGTGTTCCATCGTCATTAGGAGTCACTGAACGTTACAATTAACTATCATTTATGCGTCGGATTCGAAAATCTAGACTCACAGGGGAACGAACATAAGGTGCCCGAGGCAGCAATAGACCCTTGGAGACAAGTCGGCTGGAAACCGATGTATTGATTCTTGACGCAATTTGAGTGTTCCATCGTCATTAGGAGGCCCTGAACGTTACAATTAACAATCATTTAAGCGTCGGATTCGAAAATCTACTCACAGGAGAAGTTCATACGGTGCTCGAGACAGCAATATACCCCTTGGAGACAAATCGACTGGAGGCCGATGGTGAATATCGACGCAATTTGAGTGTTCCATCGTCTTTAGGAGTCCCTGAACGTTACAATTAACTATCATTTATGCGTCGGATTCGAAAATCTAGACTGACAGGAGACGGACACATGGAGCCCGAGGCAGCAATATCCCCTTGGAGACAAGTCGGCTGGAGGTCGATGTATTGAATCTCGATGCAATTTGAGTGTTCCATCGCCAATAGGAGGCCCTGAACGTTACAATTAACTATGAGTTTTGCGTCGGATTCGAAAACATAGAATTACCGGAGACGGACCATGTGGTGCCCGAGGCACCGATTTCCACTTGGAGACAAGTCGGCTGGAGGACGATGTATTGAATCTCGACGCAATTAGAGAGTTCCATCGTCATTAGGAGGCCCTGAACGTTACAATTAACTATCATTTTTGCGTCGGATTCGAAAATCTAGACTTACAAGAGAACGACCATAAGGGGCCCGAGGCAGCATTAGACATTTGGAGACAAGTCGGCTGGAGGACTATGTATTGAATCTCGACGCAATTTAAGTGTCCCATCGTCATTAGGAGGCCCTAATCGTTACAATTAACTATCATTTTTGTGTCGGATTCGATAATCTAAACTCACAGGAGAACGACCATAAGGTGCCCGAAGCAGCTACAAACCCTTGGAGTCAAGTCGTCTGGAGGCCGATGTATTGAATCTCGACGCAATTTGAGTGTTCCATCGTCATTACAAGGCCCTGAACGTAACAATTAACTATCATTTTTGCGTCGGATTCGAAAATCTAGACTCACGGGAGAACGACCATAAGGCGCCCGAGGCAGCAACAGACCCTTGGAGACAAGTCGGCTGGAGGCCGATGTATTGAATCTCGACGCAATTTGAGTGTTCCATCGTAATTTCAAGGCCCTGAACGTTACAATTAACTATCATTTTTGCGTCGGATTCGAAAATCTAGACTCACAGGAGAACGACCATAAGGTGCCCGAGGCTGCAATAGACCCTTGGAGACAAATCGGCTGGAGGCCGATGTATTGAATCTCGACGCAATTTGAGTGTTCCATCGTCATTAGGAGGCCCTAAACGTTACAATTAACTATCATTTTTGCGTCGGATTCGAAAAACTAGACTCACAGCAGAACGATCACAAGGTGCCCGTGGCAGCTATTGATCCTTGGAGACAAGTCGGCTGGAGGTCGATGTATTGAATCTCGACACAATTTGAGTGTTCCATCGTCATTAGGCGGCCCTGATCGTTACAATTAACAATCAGTTTTGCGTCGGGTTCGAAAATCTAGACTCTCAGCAGAGCGATCACAAGGTGCCCGTGGCAGCTATTGACCCTTGCAAACCAGTCCGCTGGAGGACGATGTATTGAATCGCGACGCAATTTGAGTGCTCCTTCGTCATTTGGAGGCCCTAAACGTTACAGTTAACTATCATTTTTGCGTCGGATTCGATAATCTAAACTCACAGGAGAACGACCATAAGGTGCCCGAGGCAGCAACAGGCCCTGGGAGACAAGTCGGCTGGAGGTCCATGTATTGAATCTCGACGCAATTTGAGTGTTCCATCGCGAATAGGAGGCCCTGAACGTTACAATTAACTATGAGTTTTGCGTCGGATTCGAAAACGTAGAATCACCGGAGACGGACCATGTCTTGCCCGAGGCAGCGATATCCCCTTGGAGACAAGTCGGCTGGAGGCCGATGTATTGAATCTCGACGCAATTTGAGTCTTCCATTGGCATTAGAAGGCCCTGAACGTTACAATTAACTATCATTTTTGCGTCGGATTCGAAAATCTAGACTCACAGGAGAACGACCATAAGGTGCCCGAGGCAGGAACAGACCCTTGGAGACAAGTCGGCTGGAGATCGATGTATTGAATCTCGACGCAATTTAGTGTTCCATCGTCATTACAATGCCCTGAACGTTACAATTAACTATCATTTTTGCGTCGGATTCGAAAATCTAGACTCACAGGAGACGGACCACATGGAGCCCGAGGCAGCAATATCCCCTTGTAGAAAAGTCGGATAGAGGAAGATGTATTGAATCTCGACGCAATTTGAGCGATCCATCGCCAATAGGAGGCCCTGAACGTTACTATTAACTATCATTTTAGCGTCGGATACGATAATATAAACTCACAGGAGAACGACCATAAGGTACCCGAGGCAGTAACAGACCCTTGGAGACAAGTCGTCTGGAGACCGATGTATTGAATCTCGACGCAATTTGATTGTTCCATTGTCATTAGGAGGCCCTAAACGTTACAATTAACTATCATTTTTGCGTCGGATTCGAAAATCTAGACTCACAGGAGAACGACCATAAGGTGCCGGAGGCAGCAATAGACCCTTGGAGACAAGTCGGCTGGAGGACGATGTATTGAATCTCGACGCAATTTGAGAGTTCCATCGTCATTAGGAGGCCCTGAACGTTACAATTAACTATCATTTTTGCGTCGGATTCGAAAATCTAGACTTACAAGAGAACGACCATAAGGTGCCCGAGGCAGCATGTCGGCTGGAGGTCGATGCATTGACTCTCGACGCAATTTGAGTGTTCCATCGGCATTAGGAGGCCCTAAACGTTACAATTAACTATCATTTTTGCGTCGGATTCGATAATCTAAACTCACAAGGGAACGACCATAAGGTGCCCGAGACAGCAATAGACCCTTGGAGACAAGTCGGCTGGAGGTCGATGTGTTGAATCTCGACGCAATTTGAGTGATCCATCGCCAATAGGAGGCCCTGAACGTTACAATTAACTATGAGTTTTGCGTCGGATTCGAAAACGTAGAATCACCGGAGTTGCACAATGTGGTGGCCGAGGCAGCGATATCCCCTTGGAGACAAGTCGGCTGGAGGCCGATGTATTGAATCTCGACGCAATTTGAGTGTTCCATTGGTATTAGAAGGCCCTGAACGTTACAATTAACTATCATTTTTGCGTCGGATTCGAAAATCTAGACTCACAGGAGAACGACCATAAGGTGCCCGAGGCAGCAAAAGACTCTTGGAGACAAGTCGGCTGGAGGCCGAAGTATTGAATCTCGACGCAATTTGAGTGTTCCATCGCCAATAGGAGGCCCTGAACGTTACAATTAACTATGAGTTTTGCGTCGGATTCGAAAACGTAGAATCACCGGAGACGGAACATGTGGTGCCCGAGGCAGCGATATCCCCTTGGAGACAAGTCGGCTGGAGGCCGATGTATTGAATCTCGACGCAATTTTAGTGTTCCATCGTCATTAGATGGCCCTGAACGTTACAATTAACTATCATTTTTGCGTCGGATTCGAAAATCTAGACTTACAAGAGAACGACCATAAGGTGCCCGAGGCAGCATTTGACCTTTGGAGACAAGTCGGCTGGAGGACTATGTATTGAATCTCGACGCAATTTGAGTGTCCCATCGTCATTAGGAGGCCCTAAACGTTACAATTAACTATCATTTTTGCGTCGGATTCGATAATCTAAACTCACAGGAGAACGACCTTAAGGTGCCCGAGGCAGCAACAGACCCTTTGAGACAAATCGTCTGGAGGCCGATGTATTGAATCTCGACGCAATCTGAGTGTTCCATCGTCATTAGGAGGCCCTAAACGTTACAATTAACTACCATTTTTGCGTCGGATTCGGAAATCTAGACTCACAGGAGAACGACCATAAGGTGCCCGAGCAGCAATAGACCCTTGGAGACAAGTCGGCTGGAGGCCGATGTATTGAATCTCGACTCAATTTGAGTGTTCCATCGGCATTAGGAGGCCCTGAACGTTACAGTTAACTATCATTTTAGCGTCGGATTCGAAAATCTACTAACAGGAGAAGGATCATATGGTGCACGAGACTGCAATAAACCCTTGGATACAAGTCGACTGGAGGTCGATGTATTGACTCTCGACGCAATTTGAGTGTTCCATCGTTATTACAAGGCCCTCAACGTTACAATTAACTATCATTTTTGCGTCGGATTCGAAAATCTAGACTCACAGGAGAACGTCCATAAGGTGCCCAAGGCAGCAATAGACCCTTGGAGACAAGTCGGCTGGAGGATGTTGTATTGAATCTCGACGCAATTTGAGAGTTCCATCATCATTAGGAGGCCCTGAACCTTACAATTAACTATCATTTTTGCGTCGGATTCGAAAATCTAGACTTACAAGAGAACGACCATAAGGTGCCCGAGGCAGCATTAGACCCTTGGAGACAAGTCGGCTGGAGGTCGATGTATTGACTCTCGACGCAATTTGAATGTTCCATCGCCATTAGGAGGCCCTAAACGTTACAATTAACTATCATTTTTGCGTCGGATTCGAAAATCTAGACTCACAGGAGAACGACGATAAGGTGCCCGAGGCAGCAACAGACCCTTGGAGAGAAGTCGGCTGCAGGACGATGTATTGAATCTCGACGCAATTTGAGAGTTCCATCGTCATTAGGAGGCCCTGCACGTAACAATTAACTATCACTTTTGCGTCGGATTCGAAAATCTAGACTTACAAGGGAACGACCATAAGGTGCCCGAGGCAGCATTAGACCCTTGGAGACAAGTCGGCTGGAGGACGATGTATTGGATCGCGACGCAATTTGAGTGTTCCATCGTCATTAGGAGGCCCAGAATGTTACAATTAACTATCAGTTTTTCGTCGGATTCGATAATCTAGACTCATAGCAGACGGACCATTTGGTGCCCGAGGCAGCAATAACCCCTTGGAGACAAATCGGCTGGAGGACGATGTATTGAATCTCGACGCATCTTGAGTGTACCATCGTCATTAGGAGGCCCTAAACGTTACAATTAACTATCATTTTTGCGTCGGATTCGATAATCTAAACTCATAGGAGAACGACCATAAGGTGCCCGAGGCAGCAACAGACACTTGGAGACAAGTCGGCTGGAGGCCGATGTATTGAATCTCGACGCAATTTGAGTGTTCCATCGTCATTACAAGGCGCTGAACGTTACAATTAACTATCATTTTTGCATCGGATTCGAAAATCTAGACTCACAGGAGAACGACCATAAGGTGCCCGAGGCAGCAAAAGACCCTTGGAGACAAGTTGGCTGGAGGCGATGTATTGAATCTCGACGCAATTTGAGTGTTCCATCGGCATTAGGAGGCCCTGAACGTTACAATTAACAATCATTTTTGCGTCGGATTCGAAAATCTACTAACAGGAGAAGGATCATATGGTGCACGAGACTGCAATATCCCCTTGTATACAAGTCGACTGGAAGTCGATGTATTGACTCTCGAAGCAATTTGAGTGTTCCATCGGCATTAGGAGGCCCTGAACGTTACAATTAACTATCACTTTTGCGTCGGATTCGATAATCTAGACTCACAGGAGAACGACCATAAGGTGCCCGAGGCAGCATTAGCCCCTTGGAGACAAGTCGGCTGGAGGCCGAAGCATTGAATCTCGACGCAATTTGAGTGTTCCATCGTCTTTAGGAGTCCCTGAACGTTACAATTAACTATCATTTATGCGTCGGATTCGAAAATCTAGTCACAGGAGAAGTTCATACGGTGCTCGAGACAGCAATATCCCCTTGGAGACAAGTCCGCTGGAGGCCGATGTATTGAATCTCGACGCAATTTGAGTGTTCCATCGTCATTACAAGGCCCTGAACCTTACAATTAACTCTCAGTTTCGCGTCGGATTCGAAAATCTAAACTCTCAGGAGAACGACCATAAGGTGCCCGAGGCAGCAACAGACCCTTGGAGACAAATCAGCTGGAGGACAATGTATTGAATCTCGACGCAATTTGAGAGTTCTATCGTCATCAGCAAGCGCTGAACGTTACTATTCACTATCATTTTTGCGTCGGATTCGAAAATCTAGACTCACAGGAGATGGATCATATGGTGCCCGAGGCAGCAATATCCCCTTGGAGACAAGTCCGCAGGAGGTCGATATAGTGACTCTCGACGCAATTTGAGTGTTCCATCGTCATTAGGAGGCCCTGAACCTTACAATTAACTATCAGTTTCGCGTCGGATTCGAAAATCTATACTCACAGGAGAACGACCATAAGGTGCCCGAGGCAGCAACAGACCCTTGGAGACAATTCGGCTGGAGGCCGATGTATTGAATCTCGACGCAATTTGAGTGTTCCATCGTCATTACAAGGCCCTGAACGTTACAGTTAACTATCATTTTTGCGACGGATTCGAATATCTAGACTCACAGGAGAACGACCATAAGGTGCCCGAGGCAGCAATAGACCCTTGGAGACAAGTCGGCTGGAGGTCGATGTATTGAATCTCGACGCAATTTGAGTGTTCCATCGCCAATAGGAGGCCCTGAACGTTACAATTAACTATGAGTTTTTCGTCGGATTCGAAAACGTAGAATCACCGGAGACGGACCATGTGGTGCCCGAGGCCACGATATCCCCTTGTAGACAAGTCGGCTGTAGGCCGATGTATTGAATCTCGACGCAATTTGAGTGTTCCATCGTCATTAGAAGGCCCTGAACGTTACAATTAACTATCATTTTTGCGTCGGATTCTAAAATCTAGACTCACAGGAGAACGACCATAAGGTGCCCGAGGCAGCAACAGACCCTTGGAGACAAGTCGGCTGGAGGCCGATATATTGAATCTCGACGTAATTTGAGTGTTCCATCGTCATTACAAGGCCCTGAACGTTACAAGTAACTATCATTTTTGCGTCGGATTCGAAAATCTAAACTCACAGGAGAACGACCATAAGGTGCTTGAGGCAGCAACAGACCCTTGGAGACAAGTCGGCTGGAGGCCGATGTATTGAATCTCGACGCAATTTGAGTGTTCCATCGGCATTAGGAGGCCCTGAACGTTACAGTTAACTATCATTTTAGCGTCGGATTCGAAAATCTACTAACAGGAGAAGGATCATATGGTGCACGAGACTGCAATATCCCCTTGGATACCAGTCGACTGGAGATCGATGTATTGACTCTCGACGCAATTTGAGTGTTCCATCGTCATTAGGAGTCCGTGAAATTTACAATTAACTATCATTTATGCGTCGGATTCGAAAATCTAGACTCACAGGTGAACGACCATAAGGGGCCCGAGGCAGCAATAGACCCTTGGTGACAAGTCGGCTGGAAACCGATGTATTGATTCTTGACGCAATTTGAGTGTTCCATCGTCATTAGGAGGCCCTGAACGTTACAATTAACAATCATTTTAGCGTCGGATTCGAAAATCTACTCACAGGAGAAGTTCATACGGTGCTCGAGACAGCAATATACCCCTTGGAGACAAATCGACTGGAGGCCGATGTATTGAAAATCGACGCAATTTGAGTGTTCCATCGTCTTTAGGAGTCCCTGAACGTTACAATTAACTATCAGTTTCGCGTCGGATTCGAAAATCTAATTTCACAGAAGAACGACCATAAGGTGCCCGAGACAGCAATATCCCCTTGGAGACAAGTCGGCTGGAGGTCGATGTATTGAATCTCGACTCACTTTGAGTGTTCCATCGTCATTAGGTGGCCCTGAACGTTACAATTAACAATCAGTTTTGCGTCGGGTTCGAAAATCTAGACTCACAGCAAAACGATCACAAGGTGCCCGTGGCAGCTATTGACCCTTGGAGACAAGTCGGCTGGAGGACGATGTATTGAATCTCGACGCAATTTGAGAGTTCCATCGTCATTAGGAGGCCCTGAACGTTACAATTAACTATCATTTTTGCGTGGGATTCGATTAAAGTCAAAGGAGAATGCCCGAGGCAGCAACAGATCCTTGGAGACAAGTCGGCTGGAGGCCGATGTATTGAGTCTCGACGCAATTTGAGTGTTCCATCGTCATTACAAGGCCCTGAACGTTACAATTAACTATCATTTTTGCGTCGGATTCCAAAATCTAGACTCACAGGAGAACGACCATAAGGTGCCCGAGGCAGCAATAGACCCTTGGAGACAAATCGGCTGGAGGCCGATGTATTGAATCTCTACGCAATTTGAGTGTTCCATCGGCATTAGGAGGCCCTGAACGTTATAGTTAACTATCATTTTAGCGTCGGATTCGAAAATCTACTAACAGGAGAGGGATCATATGGTGCACGAGACTGCAATATCCCCTTGAATACAAGTCGACTGGAGGTCCATGTATTGACTCCCGACGCAATTTGAGTGTTCCTTCGTCATTAGGAGTCCCTGAACGTTACATTAACTATCATTTTAGCGTCGGATTCGAAAATCTACTAACAGGAGAGGGATCATATGGTGAACGAGACTGCAATATCCCCTTGAATACAAGTCGACTGGAGGGCCATGTATTGACTCCCGACGCAATTTGAGTGTTCCTTCGTCATTAGGAGTCCCTGAACGTTACAATTAACTACCATTTATGCGTCGGATTCGAAAATCTAGACTCACAGGAGAACGACCATAAGGTGCCCGAGGCAGCAATAGACCCTTGGAGACAAGTCGGCTGGAAACCGATGTATTGATTCTTGACGCAATTTGAGTGTTCCATCGCCATTAGGAGGCCCTGAACGTTACAATTAACAATCATTTTGCGTCGGATTCGAAAATCTACTCACAGGAGAAGTTCATACGGTGCTCGAGACAGCAATATACCCCTTGGAGACATATCGACTGGAGGCCGATGTATTGAATATCGACGCAATTTGAGTGTTCCATCGTCTTTAGGAGTCCCTGAACGTTACAATTAACTATCATTTTCGCGTCGGATTCGAAAATCTAAACTCACAGGAGAACGACCATAAGGTGCCCGAGGCAGCAACAGACCCTTGGAGACAAGTCGGCTGGAGGCCGATGTATTGAATCTCGACGCACTTTGAGTGTTCCATCGTCATTAGGAGGCCCTGAACGTTACAATTAACTATCAGTTTCGCGTCGGATTCGAAAATCTAGACTCACAGGAGACGGACCACATGGAGCCCGAGGCAGCAATATCCCCTTGGAGACAAGTCGGCTGGAGGTCGATGTATTGAATCTCGTCTCAATTTGAGTGTTCCATCGTCATTAGGTGGCCCTGAACGTTACAATTAACAATCAGTTTAGCGTCGGGTTCGAAAATCTAGACTCACAGCAGAACGATCACAAGGTGCCCGTGGCAGCAATTGACCCTTGGAGACAAGTCGGCTGGAGGACGATGTATTGAATCTCGACGCAATTTGAGAGTTCCATCGTCATTAGGAAGCCCTGAACGTTACAAGTAACTATCATTTTTGCGTCGGATTCGATAATCTAAACTTACAGGAGAATGACCATAAGGTGCCCGAGGCAGCAACAGATCCTTGGAGACAAGTCGGCTGGAGGATTTGTATTGAGTCTCGACGCAATTTGAGTGTTCCATCGTCATTACAAGGCCCTGAACGTTACAATTAACTATCATTTTTGCGTCGGATTCGAAAATCTAGACTCACAGGAGAACGACCATAAGGTGCCCGAGGCAGCAATAGACCCTTGGAGACAAGTCGGCTGGAGGCCGATGTATTGAATCTCTACGCAATTTGAGTGTTCCATCGGCATTAGGAGGCCCTGAACGTTACAGTTAACTATCAATTTAGCGTCGGATTCGAAAATCTACTCACAGGAGAAGTTCATACGGTGCTCGAGACAGCAATATACCCCTTGGAGACAAATCGACTGGAGGCCGATGTATTGAAAATCGACGCAATTTGAGTGTTCCATCGTCTTTAGGAGTCCCTGAACGTTACAATTAACTATCAGTTTCGCGTCGGTTTCGAAAATCTAATTTCACAGGAGAACGACCATAAGGTGCCCGAGACAGCAATATCCCCTTGGAGACAAGTCGGCTGGAGGCCGATGTATTGAATCTCGACGCACTTTGAGTGTTCCATCGTCATTAGGAGGCCCTGAACGTTACAATTAACTATCAGTTTCGCGTCGGATTCGAAAATCTAGACTCACAGGAGACGGACCACATGGAGCCCGAGGCAGCAATATCCCCTTGGAGACAAGTCGGCTGGAGGTCGATGTATTGAATCTCGACTCAATTTGAGTGTTCCATCGTCATTAGGTGGCCCTGAACGTTACAATTAACAATCAGTTTTGCGTCGGGTTCGAAAATCTAGACTCACAGCAGAACGATCACAAGGTGCCCGTGGCAGCAATTGACCCTTGGAGACAAGTCGGCTAGAGGTCGAAGTATTGAATCTCGACGCAATTTGAGAGTTCCATCGTCATTAGGAGGCCCTGAACGTTACAATTAACTTTCATTTTTGCGTCGGATTCGATAATCTGAACTCACAGGAGAATGACCATAAGGTGCCCGAGGCAGCAACAGATCCTTGGAGACAAGTCGGCTGGAGGCCGATGTATTGAACCTCGACGCAATTTGAGTGTTCCATCGGCATTATGAGGCCCTGAACGTTAGAGTTAACCATCATTTTAGCGTCGGATTCGAAAATCTACTAACAGGAGAAGGATCATATGGTGCACGAGACTGCAATATCCCCTTGGATACAAGTCGACTGGAGGTCGATGTATTGACTCTCGACGCAATTTGAGTGTTCCATCGTCTTTAGGAGTCCCTGAAATTTACAATTAACTATCATTTATGCGTCGGATTCGAAAATCTAGACTCACACGAGAACGATCATAAGGTGCCCGAGGCAGCAATAGACCCTTGGAGACAAGTCGGCTGGAAACCGATGTATTGATTCTTGACGCAATTTGAGTGTTCCATCGTCATTAGGAGGCCCTGAACGTTACAATTAACAATCATTTTAGCGTCGGATTCGAAAATCTACTCACAGGAGAAGTTCATACGGTGCTCGAGACAGCAATATACCCCTTGGAGACAAATCTACTGGAGGCCGATGTATTGAAAATCGACCCAATTTGAGTGTTCCATCGTGTTTAGGAGTCCCTGAACGTTACAATTAACTATCAGTTTCCCGTCGGATTCGAAAATTTAATTTCACAGGAGAACGACCATAAGGTGCCAGAGACAGCAATATCCCCTTGGAGACAAGTCGGCTGGAGGCCGATGTATTGAATCTCGACGCACTTTGAGAGTTCCATTGTCATTAGGAGGCCCTGAACGTTACAATTAACTATCAGTTTCGCGTCGGATTCGAAAATCTAGACTCACAGGAGACGGACCACATGGAGCCCGAGGCAGCAATATCCCCTTGGAGACAAGTCGGCTGGAGGTCGATGTACTGAATCTCGACTCAATTTGAGTGTTACATCGTCATTAGGTGGCCCTGAACGTTACAATTAACAATCAGTTTTGCGTCGGGTTCGAAAATCTAGACTCACAGCAGAACGATCACAAGGTGCCCGTGGCAGCTATTGACCCTTGGAGACAAGTCGGCTGGAGGACGATGTATTGAATCTCGACGCAATTTGAGAGTTCCATCGTCATTAGGAGGCCCTGAACGTTACAATTAACTATCACTTTTGCGTCGGATTCGATAATCTAAACTCACAGGAGAATGACCATAAGGTGCCCGAGGCAGCAACAGATCCTTGGAGAAAAGTCGGCTGGAGGCCGATGTATTGAGTCTCGACGCAATTTGAGTGTTCCATCGTCATTACAAGGCCCTGAACGTTACAATTAACTATCATATTTGCGTCGGATTCGAAAATCTAGACTCACAGGAGAACGACCATAAGGTGCCCGAGGCAGCAATAGACCCTTGGAGACAAGTCGGCTGGAGGCCGATGTATTGAATCTCTACGCAATTTGAGTGTTCCATCGGCATTAGTGGGCCTTGAACGTTATAGTTAACTATCATTTTAGCGTCGAATTCGAAAATCTACTAACAGGAGAGGGATCATATGGTGCACGAGACTGCAATATCCCCTTGAATACAAGTCGACTGGAGGTCCATGTATTGACTCTCGACGCAATTTGAGTGTTCCATCGTCATTAGGAGTCCCTGAACGTTACAATTAACTATCATTTATGCGTCGGATTCGAAAATCTAGACTCACAGGAGAACGACCATAAGGTGCTCGAGGCAGCAATAGACCCTTGGAGACAAGTCGGCAGGAATCCGATGTATTGATTCTTGACGCAATTTGAGTGTTCCATCGTCATTAGGAGGCCCTGAACGTTACAATTAACAATCATTTTAGCGTCGGATTCGAAAATCTACTCACAGGAGAAGTTCATACGGTGCTTGAGACAGCAATATACCCCTTGGAGACATATCGACTGGAGGCCGATGTATTGAATATCGACGCAATTTGTGTGTTCCATCGTCTTTACGAGTCCCTGAACGTTACAATTAACTATCATTTTCGCGTCGGATTCGAAAATCTAAACTCACAGGAGAACGACCATAAGGTGCCCGAGGCAGCAACAGACCCTTGGTGACAAGTCGGCTGGAGACCGATGTATTGAATCTCGACGCAATTTGAGTGTTCCATCGGCATTAGGAGGCCCTGAACGTTACAATTAACTATCATTTTTGCGTCGGATTCGAAAATCTAGACTCACAGGAGAACGACCATAAGGTGCCCGAGGCAGCAATAGAGCCTTGAAGACAAGTCGGCTGGAGGCCGATGTATTGACTCTCGACGCAATTTGAGTGTTCCATCGTCATTAGGAGTCCCTGAAATTTACAATTAACTATCATTTATGCGTCGGATTCGAAAATCTAGACTCACAGGAGAACGACCATAAGGTGCCCGTAGCAGCTATTGACCCTTGGAGACAAGTCGGCTGGAGGACGAAGTATTGAATCTCGACGCAATTTGAGAGTTCCATCGTCATTAGGAGGCCCTGAACGTTACAATTAACTATCATTTTTGCGTCGGATTCGATAATTTAAACTCACAGGAGAATGACCATAAGGTGCCCGAGGCAGCAACAGATCCTTGGAGACAAGTCGGCTGGAGGCCGATGTATTGAGTCTCGACGCAATTTGAGTGTTCCATCGTCATTACAAGGCCCTGAACGTTACAATTAACAATCATTTTTGCGTCGGATTAGAAAATCTAGACTCACAGGAGAACGACCATAAGGTGCCCGAGGCAGCAATAGACCCTTGGAGACAAGTCGGCTGGAGGCCGATGTATTGAATCTCTCCGCAATTTGAGTGTTCCATCGGCATTAGGAGGCCCTGAACGTTACAGTTAACTATCATTTTAGCGTCGGATTCGAATATCTACTAACAGGAGAGGGATCATATGGTGCACGAGACTGCAATATCCCCTTGAACACTAGTCGACTGGAGGTCCATGTATTGACTCTCGACGCAATTTGAGTGTTCCATAGTCATTACAAGGCCCTGAACGTTACAATTAACTATCATTTTTGCGTCGGATTAGAAAATCTAGACTCACAGGAGAACGACCATAAGGTGCCCGAGGCAGCAAAAGACCCTTGGAGGCAAGTCGGCTGGAGGCCGATGTATTGAATCTCGACGCAATTTGAGTGTTCCATCGGCATTAGGAGGCCCTGAACGTTACAATTAACTATCATTTTTGCGTCGGATTCGAAAATCTAGACTCACAGGAGAACGACCATAAGGTGCCCGTGGCTGCAATAGAGCCTTGAAGACAAGTCGGCTGGAGGCCGATGTATTGAATCTCGACGCAATTTGAGTGTTCCATCGCCATTAGGAGGCCCTGAACCTTACAATTAACTATCATTTTTGCGTCGGATTCGAAAACCTAGACTCACAGGAGAACGACCATAAGGTGCCCGAGGCAGCAATAGACCCTTGGAGACAAGTCGGCTGGAGGTCGATGTATTGATTCTCGTCCCAATTTGAGTGTTCCATCGCCAATAGGAGGCCCTGAACGTTACAATTAACTATGACTTTTGCGTCGGATTCGAAAACGTAGAATCACCGGAGACGGACCATGTGGTGCCCGAGGCAGCGATATCCCCTTGGGGAGAAGTCGGCTGGAGGCCGATGTATTGAATCTCGACGCAATTTGAGTGTTCCATCGTCATTAGAAGGCCCTGAACGTTACAATTAACTATAATTTTTGCGTCGGATTCGAAAATCTAGACACACAGGAGAACGACCATAAGGTGCCCGAGGCAGCAATAGACCCTTGGAGACAAGTTGGCTGGAGGTCGATGTATTGAATCTCGACGCAATTTGAGTGTTCCATCGCCAATATAAGGCCCTGATCGTTACAATTAACTATGAGTTTTGCGTCGGATTCGAAAACGTAGAATCACCGGAGACGGACCATGTGGTGCTCGAGGCAGCGATATCCAATTGGAGACAAGTCGGCTGGAGGCCGATGTATTGAATCTCGACGCAATTTGAGTGTTCCATCGTCATTAGAAGGCCCTGAACGTTACAATTAACTATCAGTTTCGCGTCGGATTCGAAAATCTAGACTCACAGGAGACGGACCACATGGAGCTCGAGGCAGCAATATCCCCTTGAAGACAAGTCGGCTGGAGGTCGATGTATTGAATCTCGACTCAATTTGAGTGTTCCATCGTCATTAGGTGGCCCTGAACGTTACAATTAACAATCACTTTTGCGTCGGGTTCGAAAATCTAGACTCACAGCAGAACGATCACAAGGTGCCCGTGGCAGCAATTGACCCTTGGAGACAAGTCGGCTGGAGAACGATGTATTGAATCTCGACGCAATTTGAGAGTTCCATCGTCATTAGGAGGCCCTGAACGTTACAATTAACTATCATTTTTGCGTCGGATTCGATAATCTAAACTCACAGGAGAATGACCATAAGCTGCCCGAGGCAGCAACAGATCCTTGGAGACAAGTCGGCTGGAGGCCGATGTATTGAGTGTCGACGCAATTTGAGTGTTCCATCGTCATTACAAGGCCCTGAACGTTACAATTAACTATCATTTTTGCGTCGGATTCGAAAATCTAAACTCACAGGAGAACGACCATAAGGTGCTTGAGGCAGCAACAGACCCTTGGAGACAAGTCGGCTGGAGGCCGATGTATTGAATCTCGACGCAATTTGAGTGTTCCATCGGCATTATGAGGCCCTGAACGTTACAGCTAACCATCATTTTAGCGTCGGATTCGAAAATCTACTAACAGGAGAAGGATCATATGGTGCACGAGACTGCAATATCCCCTTGGATACAAGTCGACTGGAGGTCGATGTATTGACTCTCGACGCAATTTGAGTGTTCCATCGTCTTTAGGAGTCCCTGAAATTTACAATTAACTATCATTTATGCGTCGGATTCGAAAATCTAGACTCACAGGAGAACGATCATAAGGTGCCCGAGGCAGCAATAGACCCTTGGAGACAAGTCGGCTGGAATCCGATGTATTGATTCTTGACGCAATTTGAGTGTTCCATCGTCATTAGGAGGCCCTGAACGTTACAATTAACAATCATTTTAGCGTCGGATTCGAAAATCTACTCACAGGAGAAGTTCATACGGTGCTCGAGACAGCAATATACCCCTTGGAGACAAATCTACTGGAGGCCGATGTATTGAAAATCGACCCCATTTGAGTGTTCCATCGTCTTTAGGAGTCCCTGAACGTTACAATTAACTATCAGTTTCCCGTCGGATTCGAAAATCTAATTTCACAGGAGAACGACCATAAGGTGCCAGAGACAGCAATATCCCCATGGAGACAAGTCGGCTGGAGGCCGATGTATTGAATCTCGACGCACTTTGAGAGTTCCATCGTCATTAGGAGGCCCTGAACGTTACAATTAACTATCAGTTTCGCGTCGGATTCGAAAATCTAGACTCACAGGAGACGGACCACATGGAGCCCGAGGCAGCAATATCCCCTTGGAGACAAGTCGGCTGGAGGTCGATGTATTGAATCTCGACTCAATTTGAGTGTTACATCGTCATTAGGTGGCCCTGAACGTTACAATTAACAATCAGTTTTGCGTCGGGTTCGAAAATCTAGACTCACAGCAGAACGATCACAAGGTGCCCGTGGCAGCTATTGACCCTTGGAGACAAGTCGGCTGGAGGACGATGTATTGAATCTCGACGCAATTTGAGAGTTCCATCGTCATTAGGAGGCCCTGAACGTTACAATTAACTATCATTTTTGCGTCGGATTCGATAATCTAATCTCACAGGAGAATGACCATAAGGTGCCCGAGGCAGCAACAGATCCTTGTAGACAAGTCGGCTGGAGGCCGATGTATTGAGTCTCGACGCAATTTGAGTGTTCCATCGTCATTACAAGGCCCTGAACGTTACAATTAACTATCATTTTTGCGTCG
This sequence comes from Schistocerca serialis cubense, assembly GCF_023864345.2. Classification (NCBI taxonomy): domain Eukaryota; kingdom Metazoa; phylum Arthropoda; class Insecta; order Orthoptera; family Acrididae; genus Schistocerca; species Schistocerca serialis. Next base: position 7,290,692 of record NC_064647.1, read on the forward strand.
GATTCGAAAAACTAGACTCACAGGAGAACGACCATAAGGTGCCCGAGGCAGCAATAGACCCTTGGAGACAAGTCGGCTGGAGGCCGATGTATTGAATCTCTACGCAATTTGAGTGTTCCATCGGCATTAGGAGGCCTTGAACGTTATAGTTAACTATCATTTTAGCGTCGAATTCGAAAATCTACTAACAGGAGAGGGATCATATGGTGCACGAGACTGCAATATCCCCTTGAATACAAAACGACTGGAGGTCCATGTATTGACTCTCGACGCAATTTGAGTGTTCCATCGTCATTAGGAGTCCATGAACGTTACAATTAACTATCATTTATGCGTCGGATTCGAAAATCTAGACTCACAGGAGAACGACCATAAGGTGCCCGAGGCAGCAATAGACCCTTGGAGACAAGTCGGCTGGAAACCGATGTATTGATTCTTGACGCAATTTGAGTGTTCCATCGTCATTAGGAGGCCCTGAACGTTACAATTAACAATCATTTTAGCGTCGGATTCGAAAATCTACTCACAGGAGAAGTTCATACGGTGCTTGAGACAGCAATATACCCCTTGGAGACATATCGACTGGAGGCCGATGTATTGAATATCGACGCAATTTGTGTGTTCCATCGTCTTTAGGAGTCCCTGAACGTTACAATTAACTATCATTTTCGCGTCGGATTCGAAAATCTAAACTCACAGGAGAACGACCATAAGGTGCCCGAGGCAGCAACAGACCCTTGGTGACAAGTCGGCTGGAGACCGATGTATTGAATCCCGACGCAATTTGAGTGTTCCATCGGCATTAGGAGGCCCTGAACGTTACAATTAACTATCATTTTTGCGTCGGATTCGAAAATCTAGACTCACAGGAGAACGACCATAAGGTGCCCGAGGCAGCAATAGAGCCTTGAAGACAAGTCGGCTGGAGGCCGATGTATTGACTCTGGACGCAATTTGAGTGTTCCATCGTCATTAGGAGTCCCTGAAATTTACAATTAACTATCATTTATGCGTCGGATTCGAAAATCTAGACTCACAGGAGAACGACCATAAGGTGCCCGTGGCAGCTATTGACCCTAGGAGACAAGTCGGCTGGAGGACGAAGTATTGAATCTCGACGCAATTTGAGAGTTCCATCGTCATTAGGAGGCCCTGAACGTCACAATTAACTATCATTTTGCGTCGGATTAGAAAATCTAGACTCACAGGAGAACGACCATAAGGTGCCCGAGGCAGCAATAGACCCTTGGAGACAAGTCGGCTGGAGGCCGATGTATTGAATCTCTCCGCAATTTGAGTGTTCCATCGGCATTAGGAGGCCCTGAACGTTACAGTTAACTATCATTTTAGCGTCGGATTGGAATATCTACTAACAGGAGAGGGATCATATGGTGCACGAGACTGCAATATCCCCTTGAATACTAGTCGACTGGAGGTCCATGTATTGACTCTCGACGCAATTTGAGTGTTCCATCGTCATTACAAGGCCCTGAACGTTACAATTAACTATCATTTTTGCGTCGGATTAGAAAATCTAGACTCACAGGAGAACGACCATAAGGTGCCCGAGGCAGCAATAGACCCTTGGAGACAAGTCGGCTGGAGGCCGATGTATTGAATCTCGACGCAATTTGAGTGTTCCATCGGCATTAGGAGGCCCTGAACGTTACAATTAACTATCATTTTTGCGTCGGATTCGAAAATCTAGACTCACAGGAGAACGACCATAAGGTGCCCGAGGCAGCAATAGAGCCTTGAAGACAAGTCGGCTGGAGGCCGATGTATTGAATCTCGACGCAATTTGAGTGTTCTATCGTCATTAGGAGGCCCTGAACTTTACAATTAACTATCATTTTTGCGTCGGATTCGAAAACCTAGACTCACAGGAGAACGACCATAAGGTGCCCGAGGCAGCAATAGACCCTTGGAGACAAGTCGGCTGGAGGTCGATGTATTGATTCTCGTTCCAATTTGAGTGCTCCATCGCCAATAGGAGGCCCTGAACGTTACTATTAACTATGACTTTTGCGTCGGATTCGAAAACGTAGAATCACCGGAGACGGACCATGTGGTGCCCGAGGCAGCGATATCCCCTTGGGGGCAAGTCGGCTGGAGGCCGATGTATTGAATCTCGACGCAATTTGAGTGTTCCATCGTCATTAGAAGGCCCTGAACGTTACAATTAACTATAATTTTTGCGTCGGATTCGAAAATCTAGACACACAGGAGAACGACCATAAGGTGCCCTAGGCAGCAATAGACCCTTGGAGACAAGTTGGCTGGAGGTCGATGTATTGAATCTCGACGCAATTTGAGTGTTCCATCGCCAATATAAGGCCCTGAACGTTACAATTAACTATGAGTTTTGCGTCGGATTCGAAAACGTAGAATCACCGGAGACGGACCATGTGGTGCCCGAGGCAGCGATATCCAATTGGAGACAAGTCGGCTGGAGGCCGATGTATTGAATCTCGACGCAATTTGAGTGTTCCATCGTCATTAGAAGGCCCTGAACGTTACAATTAACTATCATTTTTGCGTCGTATTCGAAAATCTAGACTCACAGAAGAACGACCATAAGGTGTCCGAGGCAGCAATAGACCCTTGGAGACAAGTCGGCTGGAGGACGTTGTATTGAATGTCGAAGCAATTTGAGAGTTCCATCGTCATTAGGAGGCCCTGAACGTTACAATTAACTATCATTTTTGCGTCGGATTCGAAAATCTAGACTTACAAGAGAACGACCATAAGGTGCCCGAGGCAGCATTAGACCCTTGGAGACAAGTCGGCTGGAGGACGATGTATTGAATCTCGACGCAATTTGAGTGTCCCATCGTCATTAGGAGGCCCTAAACTTTACAATTAACTATCATTTTTGCGTCGGATTCGATAATCTAAACTCACAGGAGAACGACAATAAGGTGCCCGAGGCAGCAACAGACATTTGGAGACAAGTCGGCTGGAGGCCGATGTATTGAATCTCGACGCAATTTGAGTGTTCCATCGTCATTACAAGGCCCTGAACGTTACAATTAACTATCATTTTTGATCCGGATTCGAAAATCTAGACTCACACGAGAACGACCATAAGGTGCCCGAGGCAGCAATAGACCCTTGGAGACAAGTCGGCTGGAGGACGATGTATTGAAACTCGACGCAATTTGAGAGTTCCATCGCCAATAGGAGGCCCTGAACGTTACAATGATCTATGAGTTTTGCATCGGATTCGAAAACGTAGAATCACCGGAGACGGACCATGTGGTGCCCGAGGCAGCGATATCCCCTTGGAGACAAGTCGGCTGGAGGCCGATGTATTGACTCTCGACGCAATTTGAGTGTTCCATCGTCATTAGAAGGCCCGGAACGTTACAATTAACTAACATTTTTGCGTCGGATTCGAAAATCTAGACTCACAGAACAACGACCATAAGGTGCCCGAGGCAGCAATAGACCCTTGGAGACAAGTCGGCTGGAGGACGATGTATTGAATCTCGACGCAATTTGAGAGTTCCATCGTCATTAGGAGGCCCTGAACGTTACAATTAACTATAATTTTTGCGTCGGATTCGAAAATCTAGACTTACAAGAGAACGACCATAAGGTGCCCGAGGCAGCATTAGACCCTTGGAGACAAGTCGGCTGGAGGACGATTTATTGAATCTCGACGCAATTTGAGTGTCCCATCGTCATTAGGAGGCCCTAAACGTTACAATTAACTATCATTTTTACGTCGGATTCGATAATCTAAACTCACAGGAGAACGACCGTAAGGTGCCCGAGGCAGCAACAGACCCTTGGAGACAAGTCGGCTGGAGGCCGATGTATTGAATCTCGACGCAATTTGAGTGTCCCATCGTCATTAGGAGGCCCTAAACGTTACAATTAACTATCATTTTTGCGTCGGATTCGATAATCTAAACTCACAGAAGAACGACCGTAAGGTGCCCGAGGCAGCAACAGGCCCTTGGAGACAAGTCGGCTGGAGGCCGATGTATTGAATCTCGACGCAATTTGAGTGTTCCATCGTCATTAGGTGGCCCTGAACGTTACAATTAACAATCAGTTTTGCGTCGGGTACGAAAATCTAGACTCACAACAGAACGATCACAAGGTGCCTGTGGCAGCTGTTGTCCCTTGGAGACCAGTCCGCTGGAGGACGATGTATTGAATCGCGACGCAATTTGAGTGCTCCATCGTCATTTGGAGGCCCTAAACGTTACAATTAACTATGATTTTTGCGTCCGATTCGTAAATTTAGACTCACAGGAGAACGACCATAAGGTGACCGAGGCAGCAATAGACCCTTGGAGACAAGTCGGCTGGAGGCCGATGTATTGAATCTCGACGCAATTTGAATGTTCCATCGGCATTAGGAGGCCCTGAACGTTACAGTTAACTATCATTTTAGCGTCGGATTCGAAAATCTACTAACAGGAGAAGGATCATATGGTGCACGAGACAGCAATATCCCCTTGGATACAAGTCGACTGGAGGTCGATGTATTGACTCTCGACGCAATTTGAGTGTTCCATCGTCATTACAAGGCCCTGATCGTTACAATTAACTATCATTTTTGCGTCGGATTCGAAAATCTAGACTCACAGGATAACGACCATAAGGTGACCGAGGCAGCAATAGACCCTTGGAGACAAGTCGGCTGGAGGACGATGTATTGAATCCCGACGCAATTTGAGAGTTCCATCGTCATTAGGAGGCCCTGAACGTTACAATTAACTATCATTTTTGCGTCGGATTTGAAAATCTAGACTTACAAGAGAACGACCATAAGGTGCCCGGGGCAGCATTAGACCCTTGGAGACAAGTCGGCTGGAGGGCGATGTATTGACTCTCGACGCAATTAGAGTCTTCCATCAGCATTAGGAGGCCCTAAACGTTACAATTAACTATCATTTTTGCGTCGGATTCGATAATCTAAACTCACAGGAGAACGACCATAAGGTGCCCGAGGCAGCAACAGACCCTTTGAGACAAGTCGGCTGGAGGCCGATGTATTGTATCTCGACGCAATTTGAGTGTTCCATCGTCATTAGGAGGCCCAAAACATTACAATTAACTATCATTTTTGCGTCGGATTCGATAACCTAAACTCACAGGAGAACGACCATAAGGTGCCCGAGGCAGCCTTGGGGACAAGTCGGCTGGAGGTCGATGAATTGAATCTCGACGCAATTTGAGTGTCCCATCGCCAATAGGTGGCCCTGAACGTTACAATTAACTATGAGTTTTGCGTCGGATTCGAAAACGTAGAATCACCGGAGACGGAACATGTGGTGCCCGAGGCAGCGATATCCCCTTGGAGACAAGTCGGCTGGAGGACGATGTATTGAATCTCGACGCAATTTGAGTGTTCCATCGTCATTAGAAGGCTTTGAACGTTACAATTAACTATCATTTTTGCGTCGGATTCGAAAATCAAGACTCACAGGAGAACGACCATAAGGTGCACGAGCAGCAATAGACCCTTGGAGACAAGTCGGCTGGAGGACGATGTATTGATTCTCGACGCAATTTGAGAGTTCCATCGTCATTAGGAGGCCCTGAACTTTACAATTAACTATCATTTTCGCGTCGGATTCGAAGATCTAGACTCACAGGAGAACGACCATAAGGTGCCCGAGGCAGCAATAGACCCTTGGAGACAAGTCGGCTGGAAACCGATGTAATGATTCCTGACGCAATTTGAGTGTTCCATCGTCATTAGGAGGCCCTGAACGTTACAATTAACAATCATTTTAGCCCCGGATTCGAGAATCTACTCACAGGAGGAGTTCTTACGGTGCTCGAGACAGCAATATAACCCTTGGAGACATATCGACTGGAGGCCGATGTATTGAATATCGACGCAATTTGAGTGTTCCATCGTCTTTAGGAGTCCCTGAACGTTACAATTAACTAGCAGTTTCGCGTCGGATTCGAAAATCTAAACTCACAGGAGAACGACCATAAGGTGCCCGAGGGAGCAACAGACCCTTGGAGACAAGTCGGCTGGAGACCGATCTATTGATTCTTGACGCAATTTGAGTGTTCCATCGTCATTAGGAGGCCCTGAACCTTACAATTAACTATCATTTTTGCGTCGGATTCGAAAATCTAGACTCACAGGAGAACGACCATAAGGTGCCCGAGGTAGCAATAGACCTTTGGAGACAAGTCGGCTGGTGGTCGATGTATTGAATCCCGACGCAATTTGAGTGTTCCATCGCCAATTGGAGGCCCTGAACGTTACAATTAACTATGAGTTTTGCGTCGGATTCGAAAACGTAGAATCACCGGAGACGGACCATGTGGTGCCCGAGGCAGCGATATCCCCTTGGAGACTAGTCGGCTGGAGGCCCATGTATTGAATCTCGACGCAATTTGAGTGTCGCATCTTCATTAAAAGGCCCTGAACGTTACAATTAACTATCATTTTTGCGTCGGATTCGAAAATCTAGACTCACAGGAGAACGACCATAAGGTGACCGAGGCAGCAATAGACCCTTGGAGACAAGTCGGCTGGAGGTCGATGTATTGAATCTCGACGCAATTTGAGTGTTCCATCGCCAATAGATGGCCCTGAACGTTACAATTAACTATGAGTTTTGCGTCGGATTCGAAAACGTAGAATCACCGGAGACGGACCATGTGGTGCCCGAGGCAGCGATATCCCCTTGGAGACAAGTCGGCTGGAGGACGATGTATTGAATCTCGACGCAATTTAAGGCTTCTATCGTCATTAGGAGGCGCTGAACGTTACAATTCACTATCATTTTTGCGTCGGATTCGATAATCTAGACTCACAGGAGAAGGATCATATAGTGCCCGAGACAGCAATGTCCCCTTGGAGAGACGTCGGCTGGAGGAAGATGTATTGAATCTCGACGCAATTTGAGTGTCCCATCGTCATTAGGAGTGCCTAAACGTTGCAATTACCTATCATTTTTGCGTCGGATTCGATAATCTAAACTCACGGGAGAACGACCATAAGGTGCCCGAGGCTGCAATAGACCCTTGGAGACAAGTCGGCTGGAGGCCGATGTATTGAATCTCGACGCAATTTGAGTGTTCCATCGGCATTAGGAGGCCCTGAACGTTGCAGTTAACTATCATTTTAGCGTCGGATTCGAAAATCTAGACTTACTAGAGGACGACCATATGGTGCCCGAGGCACACATTAGACCCTTGGAGACAAGTCGGCTGGAGGTCGATGTATTGACTCTCGACGCAATTTGAGTGTTCCATCGGCATTAGGAGGCCCTAAACGTTACAATTAACTATCATTTTTGCGTCGGTTTCGAAAATCTAAACTCACAGGAGAACGACCATAAGGTGCCCGAGGCAGCAACAGACCCTTGGAGACAAGTCGGCTGGAGGGCGATGTATTGAATCTCGACGCAATTTGAGTGTTCCATCGTCATTACAAGGCCCTGAACGTTACAATTAACTATAATTTTTGCGTCGGATTCGAAAATCTAGACTCACAGGAGAACGACCATAAGGTGCCCGAGGCAGCAATAGACCCTTGGAGACAAGTCGGCTGGAGGTCGATGTATTGAATCTCGACGCAATTTGAGTGTTCCATCGCCAATAGGAGGCCCTGAACGTTACAATTAACTATGAGTTTTGCGTCGGATTCGAAAACGTAGAATCACCGTAGACGGACCATGTGGTGCCCGAGGCAGCGATATCCCCTTGGAGACAAGTCGGCTGGAGGCCGATGTATTGAATCTCGACGCAATTTGAGAGTTCCATCGTCATTAGGAGGCCCTGAACGTTACAATTAACTATCATTTTTTGCGTCGGATTCGAAAATCTAGACTTACAAGAGAACGACCATAAGGTGCCCGAGGCAGCATTAGACCCTTGGAGACAAGTCGGCTGGAGGACGATGTATTGGATCGCGACGCAATTTGAGTGTTCCATCGTCATTAGGAGGCCCTGAATGTTACAATTAACTATCAGTTTTTCGTCTGATTCGAAAATCTAGACTCACAGCAGACGGACCATTTGGTGCCCGAGGCAGCAATTTCCCCTTGGAGACAAATCGGCTGGAGGACGATGTATTGAATCTCGACGCAATTTGAGTGTCCCATCGTCATTAGGAGGCCCCAAACGTTACAATTAACTATCATTTTGGCGTCGGATTCGATAATCTAAACTCACAGGAGAACGACCATGAGGTGCCCGAGGCAGCAACAGACCCTTGGAGACAAGTCGGCTGGAGACCGATGTATTGATTCTCGACGCAATTTGAGTGTTCCATCGTCATTACAAGGCCCTGAACGTTACAGTTAACTATCATTTTAGCGTCGGATTCGAAATTCTACTAACAGGAGAAGGATGATAAGGTGTACGAGACTGCAATGTCCCCTTGGAGACAAGTCCGCTGGAGGACGATGTATTGAATCTCGACGCAATTTGCGTGTTCCATCGTCATTAGGTGGCCCTGAACGTTACAATTCACTATCAGTTTCGCGTAGGATTTGAAAATCTAGACTCACAGGAGACGGACTGCATGGAGCCAGAGGTAGCAATATCCCCTTGTAGACAAGTCGGCTGGAGGAAGATGTATTGACTCTCGACGCAATTTGAGTGTTCCATCGTCATTAAGAGGCCCTCAACGTTACAGTTAACTATCATTTTAGCGTCGGATTCAAAAATCTACTAACAGGAGAAGGATCATATGGTGCACGAGACTGCAATATCCCCTTGGATACAAGTCGACTGGAGGCTGATGTATTGAGTCTCGATGCAATTTGAGTGTTCCATCGTCATTACAAGGCCCTGAACGTTACAATTAACTATCATTTTTGCGTCGGATTCGAACATCCAGACTCACAGGAGAACGACCATAAGGTGCCGGAGGCAGCAATAGACCCTTGGAGACAAGTCGGCTGGGGGCCGATGTATTGAATCTCGACGCAATTTGAGTGTTCCATCGGCATTAGGAGGCCCTGAATGTTACAGTTAACTATCATTTTAGCGTCGGATTCGAGAATCTAGACTTACAAGAGAACGACCATATGGTGCCCGAGGCAGCAATAGACCCTTGGAGACAAATCGGCTGAATGCCGATGTATTGACTCTCGACGCAATTTGAGTGTTCCATCGTCATTAGGAGTCCCTGAACGTTACAATTAACTATCATTTATGCGCCTTATTCGAAAATCTAGACTCACAGGAGAACGACCATTTGGTGCCCGAGGCAGCAATTAACCCTTGGAGACAAGTTGGCTGGAGGACGATGTATTGAATCTCGTTGCAATTTGAGTGTTCCATCGTCATTAGGAGGCCCTGAACGTTACAATTAACTATCAGTTTCGCGTCGGATTCGAAAATCTAGACTCACAGGAGACAGACCACATGGAGCCCGAGCAAGCAATATCCCCTTGGAGACAAGTCGGCTGGAGGCCGATGTATTGAATCTCGACGCAATTTGAGTGTTCCATCGTCATTAGGAGGCCCTAAACGTTACAATTAACTATCATTTTTGAGTCGGATTCGATAATGTAAACTCACAGGAGAACGACCATAAGGTGCCCGAGGCAGCAACAGACCCTTGGAGACAAGTCGGCTGGAGGCCGATGTATTGAATCTCGACGCAATTTGAGTGTTCCATCGTCATTAGGAGTCCCTGAACGTTACAATTAACTATCATTTATGCGTCGGATTCGATAATCTAGACTCACAGGAGAACGACCATTTGGTGCCCGAGGCAGCAATAGACCCTTAGAGACAAGTTGGCTGGAGGACGATGTATTGAATCTCGCAATTTGAGTGTTCCATCGTCATTAGGAGGCCCTAAACGTTACAATTAACAATCAGTTTTGCGTCGGGTTCGAAAATCTAGAGTCACAGGAGAACGACCATAAGGTGCCCGAGGCAGCAACAGACCCTTGGAGACAAGTCGGCTGGAGGCCGATGAATTGAATCTCGACGCAATTTGAGTGTTCCATCGTCAATACAAGACCCTAAACGTTACAATTAACTATCATTTTTTCGTCGGATTCGATAATCTAAACTCACAGAAGAACGACCATAAGGTGCCCGAGGCAGCAATATCCCCTTGTAAACAAATCAGCTGGAGGACGATGTATTGAATCTCGACGCAATTTGTGTCTTCTATCGTCATTAGGAGGCGCTAAACGTTACAATTCACTATCATTTTTGCGTCGGATTCGAAAATCTAGACTCACAGGAGAAGCATCATATTGTGCCCGAGACAGCAATATCCCCTTGGAGACAAGTCGGCTTGAGGCCGATGTATTGAATTTCGACGCAATTTGAGTGTTCCATCGTCATTAGGTGGCCCTGAACGTTACAATTAACAATCAGTTTTGCGTCGGGTTCGAAATACTAGACTCACAGCAGAACGATCACAAGGTGCCCGTGGCAGCTATTGACCCTTGGAGACAAGTCGGTTGGAGGACGATGTATTGGATCGCGACGCAAAATGACGGTTCCATCGTCATTAAGAGGCCAAGAGCATTACATTTAACTATCAGTTTTGCGTCGGATTCTAAAATGTTGACTCACAGGGGAACGACCATACGGTGCCCGAGGCAGCAATAGACCCTTGGAGACAAGTCAGCTGGAGGCCGATGTATTGAATCTCCACGCAATTTGAGTGTTCCATCGGCATTAGGAGGCCCTGAACGTTACAGTTAACTATCATTTTAGCGTCGGATTCGAAAGTCTACTAACAGGAGAAGGATCATATGGTGCACGAGACTGCAATATCCCCTTGGATACAAGTCGACTGGAGGTCGATGTATTGACTCTCGTCGCAATTTGAGTGTTCCATCGTCATTAGGAGTCCCTGAAAGTTACAATTAACTATCATTTATGCGTCGGATTCGAAAATCTAGACTCACAGGAGAACGACCATTTGGTGCCCGAGGCAGCAATAGGCCCTTGGAGACAAGTCGGGTGGAGGACGATGTATTGAATCTCGTCGCAATTTGAGTGTTCCATCGTCATTAGGAGGCCCTGAACGTTACAATTAACTATCATTTTATCGTCGGATTCGAAAATCTACTAACAGGAGGAGGATCATATGGTCCACGATACTGCAATATCCCCTTGGATACAAGTCGACTGGAGGTCGATGTATTGACTCCCGACGCAATTAGAGTGTTCCATCGTCTTTAGGAGTCCCTGAACGTTACAATTAACTATCATTTTTGCGTCGGATTCGAAAATCTAGACTCACAGGAGAACGACCATAAGGTGCCAGAGGCAGCAATAGACCCTTGGAGACAAGTCGGCTGGAGGACGATGTATTGAATCTCGACGCAATTTGAGAGTTCCATCGTCATTAGGAGCCCCTGAACGTTACAATTAACTATCATTTTTGCGTCGGATTCGAAAATCTAGACTTACAAGAGAACGACCATAAGGTGCCCGAGGCTGCATTAGAACCTTGGAGACAAGTCGGCTGGAGGACGATGTATTGAATCTCGACGCAATTTGAGTGTCCCATCGTCATTAGGAGGCCCTAAACGTTACAATTAAGTAGGAGTTTTGCGTCGGATTCGAAAACGTAGAATCACCGGAGAAGGACCATGTGGTGCCCGAGGCAGCGATATCCCCTTGGAGACAAGTCGACTGGAGGACGATGTATTGAATCTCGACGCAATTTGAGTGTTCCATCGTCATTAGAAGGCCCTGAAAGTTACAATTAACTATCATTTTGGCGTCGGATTCGAAAATCTAGACTCACAGGAGAACGACCATAAGGTGCCCGAGGCAGAAATATCCCCTTGTAGACAAGTCGGCTGGAGGAAGATGTATTGCCTCTCGACGCAAAATGAGTGTTCCATCGTCATTAGGAGGCCCTGAATGTTACAATTAACTATCAGTTTTTCGTCGGATTCGAAAATCTAAACTCACAGGAGAACGACCATAAGGTGCCCGATGCAGCAATATCCCCTTGGAGACAAGTCGGCTGGAGGTCGATGTATTGAATCTCGACTCAATTTGAGTGTTCCATCGCCAATAGCAGGCCCTGAACGTTACAATTAACTATGAGTTTTGCGTCGGATTCGAAAACGTAGAATCACTGGAGACGGACCATGTGGTGCCCGAGGCAGCGATATCCCCTTGGAGACAAGTCGGCTGGAGGCCGATGTATTGAATCTCGACGCAATTTGAGTGTTCCATCGTCATTACAAGGCCCTGAATGTTACAATTAACTATCATTTTTGCGTCGGATTCGAATATCTAGACTTACAAGAGAACGACCATAAGGTCCCCGAGGCAGCAAGAGACCCTTGGAGGCATATCGGCTGGAGGTCGACGTATTGACTCTCGACGCAATTTGAGTGTTCCATCGTCTTTAGGAGTCCCTGAACGTTACAATTAACTTTCATTTATGCGTTGGATTCGAAAATATAGACTCACAGGAGAACGACCATAAGGTGCCCGAGGCAGCAATAGACCCTTGGAGACAAGTCGGCTGGATACCGATGTATTGATTCTTGACGCAATTTGAGTGTTCCATCGTCATTACAAGGCCCTGAACGTTACAATTAACTATCATTTTTGCGTCGGATTCGAAAATCTAGACTCACAGGAGACGGACCACATGGAGCACGAGGCAGCAATATCCCCTTGTAGACAAGTCGGCTAGAGGAAGATGTATTGACTCTCGACGCAAAATGAGTGTTCCATCGTCATTAGGAGGCCCTGAATGTTACAATTAACTATCAGTTTTTCATCGGATTCGAAAATCTAAACTCACAGGAGAACGACCATAAGGTGCCCGATGCAGCAATATCCCCTTGGTGACAAGTCGGCTGGAGGCCGATGTATTGAATCTCGACGCAATTTGAGTGTTCCATCGTCATTAGAAGGCCCTGAACGTTAGAATTAACTGTCATTTTTGCGTCGGATTCGAAAATCTAGACTCACAGAAGAACGACCATAAGGTGCCCGAGGCAGCAATAGACCTTTGGAGACAAGTCGGCTGGAGGACGATGTATTGAATCTCGACGAAATTTGAGAGTTCCATCGGCATTAGGAGGCCCTGAGTGTTACAGTTAACTATCATTTTAGCGTCGGATTCGAAAATCTACTAACAGGAGAAGGATCATATGGTGCACGAGACTGCAATATCCCCTTGGATACAAGTCGACTGGAGGTCGATGTATTGACTCTCGACGCAATTTGAGTGTTCCATCGTCTTTAGGAGTCCCTGAACGTTACAATTAACTATCATTTATGCGTCGGATTCGAAAATCTAGACTCACAGGAGAACGACCATAAGGTGCCCGAGGCAGCAATAGACCCTTGGAGACAAGTCGGCTGGAAACCGATGTATTGGTTCTTGACGCAATTTGAGTGTTCCCTCGTCATTACAAGGCCCTGAACGTTACAATTAACTATCATTTTTGCGTCGGATTCGAAAATCTAGACTCACAAGAGACGGACCACATGGAGCCCGAGTCAGCAATATCCCCTTGTAGACAAGTCGGCTGGAGGAAGATGTATTGACTCTCGACGCAAAATGAGTGTTCCATCGTCATTAGGAGGCCCTGAATGTTACAATTAACTATCCGTTTTTCGTCGGATTCGAAAATCTAAACTCACAGGAGAACGACCATAAGGTGCCCGTTGCAGCAATATCCCCTTGGAGACAAGTCGGCTGGAGGCCGATGTATTGAATCTGGACGCAATTTGAGTGTTCCATCGTCATTAGAAGGCCCTGAACGTTAAGATTAACTATCATTTTTGCGTCGGATTCGAAAATCTAGCCTCACAGGAGAACGACCATAAGGTGCCCGAGGCAGCAATAGACCCTTGGAGACAAGTCGGCTGGAGGACGATGTATTGAATCTCGACGCAATTTGAGAGTTTCATCGTCATTAGGAAGCCCTGAACATTACAATTAACAATCAGTTTCGCGTCGGATTCGAAAATCTAGACTCACATGAGAGCGAACATAAGAGACCCGGGGCAGTAATATCCCCATGGAGACAAGTCGGCTGGAGGACGATGTATTGAATCTCGACGCAATTTGAGTGTCCCATCGTCATTAGGAGGCCCTAAATGTTAAAATTAACTATCATTTTTGCGTCGGATTCGATAATCTAAACTCACAGGAGAACGACCATAAGGTGCCCGAGGCAGCAACAGACCCTTGGAGACAAGTCGGCTGGAGGCCGATGTATTGTATCTCGACGCAATTTGAGTGTTCCATCGGCATTAGGAGGCCCTGAACGTTACAGTTAACTATCATTTTAGCGTCGGATTCGAAAATCTACTAACAGGAGAAGGATCATATGGTGCACGAGACAGCAATATCCCCTTGGATACAAGTCGACTGGAGGTCGATGTATTGACTCTCGGCGCAATTTGAGTGTTCCATCGTCATTAGGAATCCCTGAACGTTACAATTAACTATCATTTTAGCGTCGGATTCGAAAATCTACTCACAGGAGAAGTTCATACGGTGCTCGAGACAGCTATATACCCCTTGGAGACAAGTCGGCTGGAGGAAGATGTATTGAATCTCGACGCAATTTGAGTGTTCCATCGTCATTAGGAAGCCCTGAACGTTACAATTAACTATCATTTTTGCGTCGGATTCGATAATCTAAACTCACAGGAGAACGACCATAAGGTGCCCGAGGCAGCAACAGACCCTTGGAGACAAGTCGGCTGGAGGCCGATGTATTGAATCTCGACGCAATTTGAGTGTTCCATCGTAATTACAAGGCCCTAAACGTTAAAATTAACTATCATTTTTGCGTCCGATTCGAAAATCTAGACTCACAGGAGAACGACCATAAGGTGCCCGAGGCAGCAATAGACCCTTGGAGACAAGTCCGCTGGAGGCCGATGTATTGACTCTCAACGCAATTTGACTGTTCCTTCGGCATTAGGAGGCCGTGAACGTTACAATTAACTATCATTTTTGCGTCGGATTCGAAAATCTAGACTTACAAGAGAACGACCATAAGGTGCCCGAGGCAGCAATAGACCCTTGGAGACAAGTCGGCTGGAGGCCGATGTATTGATTCTTGACGCAATTTGAGTGTTCCATCGTCATTAGGAGGCCCTGAACGTTACAATTCACTATCATTTTTGCGTCGGATTCGAAAATCTAGACTCACAGGAGAAGGACCAAGTGGTGCCCGAGGCAGCGATATCCCCTTGGAGACAAGTCGGCTGGAGGCCGATATATTGAATCTCGACGCAATTTGAGTGTTCCATCGTCATTAGAAGGCCCTGAACGTTACAATTAACTATCATTTTTGCGTCGGATTCGAAAATCTAGACTCACAGGAGAACGACCATAAGGGGCCCGAGGCAGCAATAGACCCTTGGAGACAAGTCGGCTGAAGGACGATGTATTGAATCTCGACGCAATTTGAGAGTTCCATCGTCATTAGGAGGCCCTGAACGTTACAATTAACTATCATTTTTTGCGTCGGATTCGATAATCTAAACTCACAGGAGAACGACCATAAGGTGCCCGAGGCAGCAACAGACCCTTGGAGACAAGTCGGCTGGAGGCCGATGTATTGAATCTCGACGCAATTTGAGTGTTCCATCGTCATTACAAGGCCCTGAACGTTACAATTCACTATCACGTTTGCGTCGGATTCGAAAATCTAGACTCACAGGAGAACGACCATAAGGTGCCCGAGGCAGCAATAGACCCTTGGAGACAAGTCGGCTGGAGGACGATGTATTGAATCTCGACGCAATTTGAGTGTTCTATCGTCATTAGGAGGCCCTAAACGTTACAATTAACTATCATTTTTGCGTCGGATTCGAAAATCTAGACTTACAAGAGAACGACCATAAGGTGCCCGAGGCAGCATTAGACCCTTGGAGACAAGGCGGCTGGAGGACGATGTATTGAATCTCGACGCAATTAGAGTGTCCCATCGTCATTAGGAGGCCCTAAAAGTTGCAATTAACTATCATTTTTGCGTCGGATTCGAAAATCTAGACTCACAGGAGACGGACCATTTGGTGCCCGATTCAGCAAGATCCCCTTGGAGACAAATCGGCTGGAGGACGATGTATTGAATCTCGACGCAAATTTAGTCTTCTAATGTCATTAGGAGGCGCTGAACGTTACAATTCACTATCATTTTTGCGTCGGATTCGAAAATCTAGACTCACAGGAGAAGGATCATATTGTGCCCGAGACTGTATATCCCCTTGGATACAAGTCGACTGGAGGTCGATGTATTGACTCTCGACGCAATTTGAGTGTTCCATCGTCATTAGGAGGCCCTGAACGTTACAATTAACAATCATTTTAGCGTAGGATTCGAAAATCTACTCACAGGAGAAGTTCATACGGTGCTCGAGACAGCAATATCCCCTTGGAGACAAGTCCGCTGGAGGCCGATGTATTGAATCTCGACGCAATTTGAGTGTTCCATCGCCTTTAGGAGTCCCTGAACGTTACAATTAACTATCATTTATGCGTCGGATTCGAAAATCTAGACTCACAGGAGAACGACCATAAGGTGCCCGAGGCAGCAATAGACACTTGGAGACAAGTCGGCTGGAAACCGATGAATTGATTCTTGAGGCAATTTGAGTGTTCCATCGTCATTACAAGGCCCTGAACGTTACAATTAACTATCATTTTTGCGTCTGATTCGAAAATCTAGACTCACAAGAGACGGACCACATGGAGCCCGAGGCAGCAATATCCCCTTTTAGACAAGTCGGCTGGAGGAAGATGTATTGACTCTCGACGCAAAATGAGTGTTCCATCGTCATTAGGTGGCCCTGAATGTTACAATTAACTATCAGTTTTTCGTCGGATTCGAAAATCTAAACTCACATGAGAACGACCATAAGGTGCCCGTTGCAGCAATATCCCCTTGGAGACAAGTCGGCTGGAGGCCGATGTATTGAATCTGGACGCAATTTGAGTGTTCCATCGTCATTAGAAGGCCCTGAACGTTAAGATTAACTATCATTTTTGCTTCGGATTCGAAAATCTAGACTCACAGGAGAACGACCATAAGGTGCCCGAGGCAGCAATAGACCCTTGGAGACAAGTCGGCTGGAGGACGATGTATTGAATCTCGACGCAATTTGAGAGTTCCATCGTCATTAGGAAGCCCTGAACATTACAATTAACAATCAGTTTCGCGTCGGATTCGAAAATCTAGACTCACATGAGAGCGAACAAGAGGCCGGGGACAGTAATATACCCATGGAGACAAGTCGGCTGGAGGACGATGTATTGAATCTCGACGCAATTTGAGTGTCCCATCGTCATTAGGAGGCCCTAAACGTTACAATTAACTATCATTTTTGCGTCGGATTCGCTAATCTAAACTCACAGGAGAACGACCATAAGGTGCCCGAGGCGGCAACAGACCCTTGGAGACAAGTCGGCTGGAGGCCGATGAATCTCGACGCAATTTGAGTGTTCCATCGTCATTACAAGGCCCTGAACGTTACAATTCACTATCATGTTTGCGTCGGATTCGAAAATCTAGACGCACAGAAGAACGATCATAAGGTGCCCGAGGCAGCAATAGACCCTTGGAGACAAGTCGGCTGGAGGCCGATGTATTGATTCTTGACGCAATTTGAGTGTTCCATCGTCATTAGGAGGCTCTGAACGTTACAATTCACTATCATTTTTGCGTCGGATTCGAAAATCTAGACTCACAGGAGAATTACCAAGTGGTGCCCGAGGCAGCGATATCCCCTTGGAGACAAGTCGGCTGGATGCCGATATATTGAATCTCGACGCAATTTGTGTGTTCCATCGTCTTTAGAAGGCCCTGAACGTTACAATTAACTATCATTTTTGCGTCGGATTCGATAAACTAAACTCACAGGAGGACGACCATAAGGTGCCCGAGGCAGCAACAGACCCTTGGAGACAAGTCGGCTGGAGGCCGATGTATTGAATCTCGACGCAATTTGAGTGTTCCATCGTCATTACAAGGCCCTGAACGTTACAATTAACTATCATGTTTGCGTCGGATTCGAAAATCTAGACGCACAGGAGAACGACCATAAGGTGCCCGAGGCAGCAATAGACCCTTGGAGACAAGTCGGCTGGAGGTCGATGTATTGATTCTTGACGCAATTTGAGTGTTCCATCGTCATTAGGAGGCTCTGAACGTTACAATTCACTATCATATTTGCGTCGGATTCGAAAATCTAGACTCACAGGAGAATTACCAAGTGGTGCCCGAGGCAGCGATATCCCCTTGGAGACAAGTCGGCTGGAGGCCGATGTATTGAATCTCGACGCGATTTGAGTGTTCCATCGGCATTAGGAGTCCCCGAACGTTACAATTAAGTATCATTTATGCGTCGGATTCGAAAATCTAGACACACAGGAGAACGACCATAAGGTGCCCGAGGCAGCAATATACCCCTTGGAGACAAATCGACTGGAGGCCGAAGTATTGAATATCGACACAATTTGAGAGTTCCATCGTCATTAGGAGGCCCTGAACGTTACAATTAACTATCATTTTTGCGTCGGATTCGAAAATCTAGACTTACAAGAGAACGACCATAAGGTGCCCGAGGCAGCATTAGACCCTTGGAGACAAGTCGGCTGGAGCACGATGTATTGAATCTCGACGCAATTAGAGTGTCCCATCGTCATTAGGAG
Organism: Schistocerca serialis cubense; assembly: GCF_023864345.2. Classification (NCBI taxonomy): domain Eukaryota; kingdom Metazoa; phylum Arthropoda; class Insecta; order Orthoptera; family Acrididae; genus Schistocerca; species Schistocerca serialis. Next base: position 7,309,311 of record NC_064647.1, read on the forward strand.
GCCCTAAACGTTACAATTAACTATCATTTTTGCGTCGGATTCGAAAATCTAGACTCACAGCAGACGGACCATTTGGTGCCCGATTCAGCAATATCCCCTTGGAGACAAATCGGCTGGAGGACGATGTATTGAATCTCGCCGCAATTTGATTCTTCTATCGTCATTAGGAGGCGCTGAACGTTACAATTCACTATCATTTTTGCGTCGGATTCGAAAATCTAGACTCACAGGAGAAAGATCATATTGTGCCCGAGACTGTATATCCCCTTGGATAGAAGTCGACTGGAGGTCGATGTATTGACTCTCGACGCAATTTGAGTGTTCCTTCGTCTTTAGGAGTCCCTGAACGTTACAATTAACTATCATTTATGCGTCGGATTCGAAAATCTAGACTCACAGGAGAAGTTCATACGGCGCTCGAGGCAGCAATAGACCCTTGGAGACAAGTCGGCTGGAAACCGATGTATTGAATCTTGACGCAATTTGAGTGTTCCATCGTCATTAGGAGGCCCTGAACGTTACAATTAACAATCATTTTAGCGTAGGATTTGAAAATCTACTCACAGGAGAAGTTCATACGGTGCTCGAAACAGCAATATCCCCTTGGAGACAAGTCCGCTGGATTCCGAGGTATTGAATCTCGACGCAATTTGAGTGTTCAATAATCATTAGGAGGCCCTGAACCTTACAATTAACTATCAGTTTCGCGTCGGATTCGAAAATCTAAACTCACAGGAGAACGACCATAAGGTGCCCGAGGCAGCAACAGACCATAGGAGGCAAGTCGGCTGGACGCCGATGTATTGAATCTCGACGCAATTTGAGTGTTCGATCGTCTTTAGGTCGCCCTGAACGTTACAAATAACTATCATTTTTGCGTCGGATTCGATAATTTAAACTCACAGGAGAACTACCATAAGGTGCCCGAGGCAGCAATAGACCCTTGGAGACAAATCGGCTGAATGATGATGTATTGAATCTCGAGGCAATTTGAGTGTTCCATCGTCATTAGGAGGCCCTGAATGTTACAATTAACTATCAGTTTTTCGTCGGATTCGAAAATCTAAACTCACAGGAGAACGACCATAAGGTGCCCGATGCAGCAATATCCCCTTGGAAACAAGTCGGCTGGAGGCCGATGTATTGAATCTCGACGCAATTTGAGTGTTCCATCGTCATTACAAGGCCCTGAACGTTACAATTAACTATCATTTTTGCGTCGGATTCGAAAATCTAGACTCACAGGAGAACGACCATAAGGTGCCCGAGGCAGCAATAGACCCTTGGATACAAGTCGGCTGGAGGACGATGTATTGAATCTCGACGCAATTTGAGAGTTCCATCGGCATTAGGAGGCCCTGAACGTTACAGTTGTCTATCATTTTAGCGTCGGATTCGAAAATCTACTAACAGGAGAAGCATCATATGGTGCACGAGACTGCAAAATCCCCTTGGATACAAGTCTGCAGGAGGCCGATGTATTGAATCTCGACGCAATTTGAGTGTTCCATCGTCATTAGAAGGCCCTGAACGTTACAATTAACTATCATTTTTGCGTCGGATTCGAAAATCTAGACTCACAGGAGAACGACCATAAGGTGCCCGAGGCAGCAATAGACCCTTAGAGACAAGTCGGCAGGAGGACGATGTATTGAATTTCGACGCAATTTGAGTGTTCCATCGTCATTAGAAGGCCCTGAACGTTACAATTAACTATCATTTATGCGTCGGATTCGAAAATCTAGACTCACAGGAGAACGACCATAAGGTGCCCGAGGCAGCAATATCCCCTTGTAGACAAGTCGGCTGGAGGAAGATGTATTGACTCTCGACGCAAAATGAGTGTTCCATCGTGATTAGGAGGCCCTGAATGTTACAATTAACTATCAGTTTTTCGTCGGATTCGAAAATCTAAACTCACAGGAGAACGACCATAAGGTGCCCGTTGCAGCAATATCCCCTTGGAGACAAGTCGGCTGGAGGCCGATGTATTGAATCTGGACGCAATTTGAGTGTTCCATCGTCATTAGAAGGCCCTGAACGTTACAATTAATTATCATTTTTGCGTCGGATTTGATAATCTAAACTCACAGGAGAACGACCATAAGAGGCCGGGGGCAGTAATATCCCCATGGAGACAAGTCGGCTGGAGGACGATGTATTGAATCTCGACGCAATTTGAGTGTCCCATCGTCATTAGGAGGTCCTAAACGTTGCAATTAATTATCATTTTTGCGTCGGATTCGGTAATCTAAACTCACAGGAGAACGACCATAAGGTGCCCGAGGCAGCAACAGACCCTTGGAGACAAGTCGGCTGGAGGCCGATGTATTGAATCTCGACGCAATTTGCGTGTTCCATCGGCATTAGGAAGCCCTGAACGTTACAGTTAACTATCATTTTAGCGTCGGATTCGAAAATCTACTAACAGGAGAAGGATCATATGGTGCACGAGACAGCAATATCCCCTTGGATACAAGTCGACTTGAGGTCGATGTATTGACTCTCGACGCAATTTGAGTGTTCCATCGTCATTAGGAAGCCCTGAACGTTACAATTAACTATCATTTTAGCGTCGGATTCGAAAATCTACTCACAGGAGAAGTTCATACGGTGCTCGAGACAGTAATATACCCCTTGGAGACAAGTCGGCTGGAGGAAGATGCATTGAATCTCGACGCAATTTGAGAGTTCCATCGTCATTAGGAGGCCCTGAATGTTACAATTAACTATGAGTTTTGCGTCGGATTCGAAAACGTAGAATCACCGGAGACGGACCATGTGGTGCCCGAGGCAGCGATATCCCCTTGGAGACAAGTCGGCTGGAGGCCGATGTAATGAATTTCGACGCAATTTGAGTGTTCCATTGTCATTAGAAGGCCCTGAACGTTACAATTAACTATCATTTTTGCGTCGGATTCGATAATCTAAAACCACAGGAGATCGACCATAAGGTGCCCGAGGCAGCAACAGACCCTTGGAGACAAGTCGGCTGGAGGCCGATGTATTGAATCTCGACGCAATTTGTGTGTTCCATCGTCATTACAAGGCCCTGAACGTTACAATTCACTATCATGTTTGCGTCGGATTCGAAAATCTAGACTCACAGGAGAACGACCATAAGGTGCCCGAGGCAGCAATAGACCCTTGGAGACAAGTCGGCTGGAGGCCGATGTATTGACTCTCGACGCAATTTGAGTGTTCCTTCGGCATTAGGAGGCCCTGAACGTTACAATTAACTATCATTTTTGCGTCGGATTCGAAAATCTAGACTTACAAGAGAACGACCATAAGGTGCCCGAGGCAGCAATAGACCCTTGGAGACAAGTCGGCTGGAGGCAGATGTATTGATTCTTGACGCAATTTGAGTGTTACATCGTCATTAGGAGGCCCTGAACGTTACAATTCACTATCATTTTTGCGTCGGATTCGAAAATCTAGACTCACAGGAGAAGGACCAAGTGGTGCCCGAGGCAGCGATATCCCCTTGGAGACAAGTCGGCTGGAGGCCGATATATTGAATCTCGACGCAATTTGAGTGTTCCATCGTCATTAGAAGGCCTTGAACGTTACAATTAATTATCATTTTTGCGTCGGATTCGAAAATCTAGACTCACAGGAGAACGACCATAAGGTGCCCGAGGCAGCAATAGACCCTTGGAGACAAGTCGGCTGGAGGACGATGTATTGAATCTCGACGCAATTTGAGAGTTCCATCGTCATTAGGAGGCCCTGAACGTTACAATTAACTTTCATTTTTCCGTCGGATTCGAAAATCTAGACTTACAAGAGAACGACCATGAGGTGCCCGAGGCAGCATTAGACCCTTGGAGACAAGTCGGCTGGAGGACGATGTATTGAATCTCGACGCAATTTGAGTGTTCCATCGTCATTAGGAGGCACTAAACGTTACAATTAACTATCATTTTTGCGTCGGATTCGATAATCTAAACTCACATGAGAACGACCATAAGGTGCCCGAGGCAGCAACAGACCCTTGGAGACAAGTCGGCTGGAGGCCGATGTATTGAATCTCGACGCAATTTGAGTGTTCCATCGTCATTACAAGGCCCTGAACGTTACAATTCACTATCATGTTTGCGTCGGATTCGAAAATCTAGACTCACAGGAGAACGACCATAAGGTGCCCGAGGCAGCAATAGACCCTTGGAGACAAGTCGGCTGGAGGCCGATGTATTAAATCTCGACGCGATTTGAGTGTTCCATCGGCATTAGGAGTCCCTGAACGTTACAATTAACTATCATTTATGCGTCGGATTCGAAAATCTAGACTCACAGGAGAACGACCATAAGTTGCCCGAGGCAGCAATATACCCCTTGGAGACAAATCGACTGGAGGCCGAAGTATTGAATATCGACACAATTCGAGTGTTCCATCGTCATTAGGTCGCCCTGAACGTTATAATGAACTATTAGTTTTGCGTCGGATTCGAAAATCTAGACTCACAGGAGAACGACCATAAGGTGCCCGAGGCAGCAATAGCCCCTTGGAGACAAGTCGGCTGGAGGACGATGTATTGAATCTCGACGCAATTTGAGAGTTCCATCGTCATTAGGAGGCCCTGAACGTTACATTTAACTATCATTTTTGCGTCGGATTCGAAAATCTAGACTTACAAGAGAACGACCATAAGGTGCCCGAGGCAGCATTAGACCCTTGGAGACAAGTCGGCTGGAGGACGATGTATTGAATCTCGACGCAATTAGAGTGTCCCATCGTCATTAGGAGGCCCTAAACGTTACAATTAACTATCATTCTTGCGTCGGATTCGAAAATCTAGACTCACAGCAGACGGACCATTTGGTGCCCGATTCAGCAATATCCCCTTGGAGACAAATCGGCTGGAGGACGATGTATTGAATCTGGACGCAATTTGAGTCTTCTATCATCATTAGGAGGCGCTGAACGTAACAATTCACTATCATTTTTGCGTCGGATTCGAAAATCTAGACTCACAGGAGAAGGATCATATTGTGCCCGAGACTGTATATCCCCTTGGATACAAGTCGACTGGAGGTCGATGTAATGACTCTCGACGCAATTTGAGTGTTCCTTCGTCTTAAGGAGTCCCTGAACGTTACAATTAACTATCATTTATGCGTCGGATTCGAAAATCTAGACTCACAGGGGAAGTTCATACGGCGCTCGAGGCAGCAATAGACCCTTGGAGACAAGTCGGCTGGAAACCGATGTATTGAATATTGATGCAATTTGAGTGTTCCATCGTCATTAGGAGGCCCTGAACGTTACAATTAACAATCATTTTAGCGTAGGATTCGAAAATCTACTCACAGGAGAAGTTCATACGGTGCTCGAGACAGCAATATCCCCTTGGAGACAAGTCCGCTGGAGGCCGATGTATTGAATCTCGACGCAATTTGAGTGTTCCATCATCATTAGGAGGCCCTGAACCTAACAATTAACTATCAGTTTCGCGTCGGATTCGAAAATCTAAACTCACAGGAGAACGACCATAAGGTGCCCGAGGCAGCAACAGACCCTTGGAGACAAGTCGGCTGGAGGACGATGTATTGAATCTCGTCGCAATTTGAGTGTTCCATCGTCATTAGGAGGCCCTGAACGTTACAATTAACTATCATTTTATCGTCGGATTCGAAAATCTAGACTCACAGGAGAACGACCATAAGGTGCCCGAGGCAGCAATAGACCCTTGGAGACAAGTCGGCTGGAGGCCGATGTATTGATTCTTGACGCAATTTGAGTGTTCCATCGTCATTAGAAGGCCCTGATCGTTACAATTCACTATCATTTTTGCGTCGGATTCGAAAATCTAGACTCACAGGAGAAGGACCAAGTGGTGCCCGAGGCAGCGATATCCCCTTGGAGACAAGTCGGCTGGAGGCCGATATATTGAATCTCGACGCAATTTGAGCGTTCCATCGTCATTAGAAGGCCTTGAACGTTACAATTAATTATCATTTTTGCGTCGGATTCGAAAATCTAGACTCACAGGAGAACGACCATAAGGTGCCCGAGGCAGCAATAGACCCTTGGAGACAAGTTGGCTGGAGGACGATGTATTGAATCTCGACGCAATTTGAGAGTTCCATCGTCATTAGGAGGCCCTGAACGTTACAATTAACTATCATTTTTGCGTCGGATTCGAAAATCTAGACTTACAAGAGAACGACCATAAGGTGCCCGAGGCAGCATTAGACCCTTGGAGACAAGTCGGCTGGAGGACGATGTATTGAATCTCGACGCAATTTGAGTGTTCTATCGTCATTAGGAGGCCCTAAACGTTACAATTAACTATCATTTTTGCGTCGGATTCGATAATCTAAACTCACAGGAGAACGACCATAAGGTGCCCGAGGCAGCAACAGACCCATGGAGACAAGTCGGCTGGACGCCGATGTATTGAATCTCGACGCAATATGAGAGTTCCTTCGTCATTACAAGGCCTTGAACGTTACAATTCACTATCATGTTTGCGTCGGAGTCGAAAATCTAGACTCACAGGAGAACGACCATAAGGTGCCCGAGGCAGCAATAGACCCTTGGAGACAAGTCGGCTGGAGGTCGATGTATTAAATCTCGACGCGATTTGAGTGTTCCATCGGCATTAGGAGTCCCTGAACGTTACAATGAACTATCATTTATGCGTCGGATTCGAAAATCTAGATTCACAGGAGAACGACCATAACTTGCCCGAGGCAGCAATATACCCCTTGGAGACAAATCGACTGGAGGCCGAAGTATTGAATATCGACACAATTCGAGTGTTCCATCGTCATTAGGTCGCCCTGAACGTTATAATGAACTATTAGTTTTGCGTCGGATTCGAAAATCTAGACTCACAGGAGAACGACCATAAGGTCCCCGAGGCAGCAATAGCCCCTTGGAGACAAGTCGGCTGGAGGACGATGTATTGAATCTCGACGCAATTTGAGAGTTCCATCGTCATTAGGAGGCCCTGAACGTTACATTTAACTATCATTTTTGCGTCGGATTCGAAAATCTAGACTTACAAGAGAACGACCATAAGGTGCCCGAGGCAGCATTAGACCCTTGGAGACAAGTCGGCTGGAGGACGATGTATTGAATCTCGACGCAATTAGAGTGTCCCATCGTCATTAGGAGGCCCTAAACGTTACAATAAACTATCATTCTTGCGTCGGATTCGAAAATCTAGACTCACAGCAGACGGACCATTTGGTGCCCGATTCAGCAATATCCCCTTGGAGACAAATCGGCTGGAGGACGATGTATTGAATCTGGACGCAATTTGAGTCTTCTATCGTCATTAGGAGGCGCTGAACGTAACAATTCACTATCATTTTTGCGTCGGATTCGAAAATCTAGACTCACAGGAGAAGGATCATATTGTGCCCGAGACTGTATATCCCCTTGGATACAAGTCGACTAGAGGTCGATGTATTGACTCTCGACGCAATTTGAGTGTTCCTTCGTCTTTAGGAGTCCCTGAACGTTACAATTAACTATCATTTATGCGTCGGATTCGAAAATCTAGACTCACAGGGGAAGTTCATACGGCGCTCGAGGCAGCAATAGACCCTTGGAGACAAGTCGGCTGGAAACCGATGTATTGAATATTGATGCAATTTGAGTGTTCCATCGTCATTAGGAGGCCCTGAACGTTACAATTAACAATCATTTTAGCGTAGGATTCGAAAATCTACTCACAGGAGAAGTTCATACGGTGCTCGAGACAGCAATATCCCCTTGGAGACAAGTCCGCTGGAGGCCGATGTATTGAATCTCGACGCAATTTGAGTGTTCCATCATCATTAGGAGGCCCTGAACCTAACAATTAACTATCAGTTTCGCGTCGGATTCGAAAATCTAAACTCACAGGAGAACGACCATAAGGTGCCCGAGGCAGCAACAGACCCTTGGAGACAAGTCGGCTGGAGGACGATGTATTGAATCTCGTCGCAATTTGAGTGTTCCATCGTCATTAGGAGGCCCTGAACGTTACAATTAACTATCATTTTATCGTCGGATTCGAAAATCTAGACTCACAGGAGAACGACCATAAGGTGCCCGAGGCAGCAACAGACCATAGGAGACAAGTCGGCTGGAGGCCGATGTATTGAATCTCGACGCAATTTGAGTGTTCGATCGTCTTTAGGTCGCCCTGAACGTTACAATTAACAATCAGTTTCGCGTCGGTTTCGAAAATCTAGACACACATGAGAGCGAACATAAGAGGCCGGAGGCAGTAATATCCCCATGGAGACAAGTCGGTTGGAGGACGATGTATTGAATCTCGACGCAATTTGAGTGTCCCATCGTCATTAGGAGACCCTAAACGTTACAATTAACTATCATTTTTGCGTCGGATTCGGTAATCTAAACTCACAGGAGAACGACCATAAGGTGCCCGAGGCAGCAACAGACCCTTGGAGGCAAGTCGGCTGGAGGCCGATGTATTGAATCACGACGCGATTTGAGTGTTCTATTGTCATTAGGGGGCCCTAAACGTTACAATTAACTATCATTTTTGCGTCGGATTCGATAATCTAAACTCACAGGAGAACGACCATAAGGTGCCCGAGGCAGCAACAGACCCTTGGAGACAAGTCGGCTGGAGGCCGATGTATTGTATCTCGACGCAATTTGAGTCTTCCATCGTCATTACAAGGCCCTGAACGTTACAATTAACTACCATTTTTGCGTCGGATTCGAAAATCTAGACTCACAGGAGAACGACCATAAGGTGCCCGAGGCAGCAATAGACCCTTGGAGGCAAGTCGGCTGGAGGTCGATATATTGAATCTCGACGCAATTTGAGACTTCCATCGCCAATAGGAGGCCCTGAACGTTACAATTAACTATGAGTTTTGCGTCGGATTCGAAAACGTAGAATCACCGGAGACGGACCATTTGGTGCCCGAGGCAGCGATATCCCCTTGGAGACAAGTCGGCTGGAGGCCGATGTATTGAATCTCGACGCAATTTGAGTGATCCATCGTCATTAGAAGGCCCTGAACGTTACAATTAACTATCATTTTTGCGTCGGATTCGATAATCTAAACTCACAGGAGAACGACCATAAGGTGCCCGAGGCAGCAGCAGACCCTTGGAGACAAGTCGGCTGGAGGCCGATGTATTGAATCTCGACGCAATTTGAGTGTTCCATCGGCATTAGGAGGCCCTGAACGTTACAATTAACTATCATTTTTGCGTCGGATTCGATAATCTAAACTCACAGGAGAACGACCGTAAGGTGCCCGAGGCAGAAACAGACCCTTGGAGACAAGTCGGCTGGAGGCCGATGTATTGAATCTCGACGCAATTTGAGTGTTCCATCGTCATTAGGAGGCCCTAAACGTTACAATTCACTATCATTTTTGCGTCGGATTCGATAATCTAAACTCACAGGAAAACGACCATAAGGTGCCCGAGGCAGCAACAGACCCTTGGAGACAAGTCGGCTGGAGGCCGATGTATTGAATCTCGACGCAATTTGAGTGTTCCATCGTCATTACAAGGCCCTGAACGCTACAATTAACTATGAGTCTTGCGTCGGATTCGAAAACGTAGAATCACCGGAGACGGACCATGTGGTGCCCGAGGCAGCGCAATCCCCTTGGAGACAAGTCGGCTGGAGGCCCATGTATTGAACCTCGACGCAATTTGAGTGTCCCATCGGCATTAGGAGGCCCTGAACGTTACAATTAACTATCATTTTTGCGCCGGATTCGAAAATCTAGACTCACAGGGGAACGACCATAAGGTGCCCGAGGCAGACAAATCAGCTGGACGATGTATTGAATCTCGACGCAATTTGAGTCTTCTATCGTCATTAGGAGTCGCTGAACGTTACAATTCACTATCATTTTTGCGTCGGATTCGAAAATCTAGACTCACAGGAGAAGGATCATATTGTGCCCGAGACAGCAATATCCCCTTGGAGACAAGTCGGCTGGAGGCCGATGTATTGAATCTCGACGCAATTTGAGTGTTCCATCGTCATTAGGAGGCCCTGAACGTTACAATTAACTATCAGTTTCGCGTCGGATTCGAAAATCTAGATACTAACCATAAAGTGCCCGAAGCAGACAAATCAGCTGGAGGACGATGTATTGAATCTCGACGCAATTTGAGTCTTCTATCGTCATTAGAAGGCGCTGAACGTTACAACTAACTATCATTTTTGCGTCGGATTCGAAAATCTAGACTTACAAGAGAACGACCATAAGGTGCCCGAGGCAGCATTAGACCCTTGGAGACAAGTCGGCTGGAGGACGATGTATTGAATCTCGACGCAATTTGAGTGTTCCATCGTCTTTAGGAGGCCCTGAACGTTACAGTTAATTAGCAGTTGTGCGTCGGATTCGAAAACGTAGAATCACCGGAGAAGGACCATGTGGTGCCCGAGGCAGCGATATCCCCTTTGAGACAAGTCGGCTGGAGGACGAAGTATTGAATCTCGACGCAATTTGAGTGTTCCATCGTCATTAGAAGGCCCTGAACGTTACAATTAACTATCACTTTTGCGTCGGATTCGAAAATCTAGACTCACAGGAGAACGACCATAAGGTGCCCGAGGCAGCAATAGACCCTTGGAGACAAGTCGGCTAGACGCCGATGTATTGAATCTCGACGCAATTTGAGTGTTCCATCGTCATTAGAAGGCCCTGAACGTTACAATTAACTATCATTTTTGCGTCGGATTCGAAAATCTAGACTCACAGGAGACGGACCACATGGAGCCCGAGGCAGCAATATCCCCTTGTAGACAAGTCGGCTGGAGGAAGATGCATTGACTCTCGACACAAAATGAGTGCTCCATCGTCATTAGGAGGCCCTGAATGTTACAATTAACTATTAGTTTTACGTCGGATTCGAAAATCTAAACTCACAGGAGAACGACCATAAGGTGCCCGATGCAGCAATGTCCCCTTGGGGACAAGTCGGCTGGAGGTCGATGTATTGAATCTCGACGCAATTTGAGTGTTCCATCGCCAATAGGAGGCCCTGAACGTTAGAATTAACTATGAGTTTTGCGTCGGATTCGAAAACGTATAATCACCGGAGACGGACCATGTGGTGCCCGAGGCAGCAATATCCCCTTGTAGACAAGTCGGCTGGAGGAAGATGTATTGACTCTCGACGCAAAATGAGTGTTCCATCGTCATTAGGAGGCCCTGAATGTTACAATTAACTATCATTTTTGCGTCGGATTCGAAAATCTAGACTTACAAGAGAACGACCATAAATTGCCCGAGGCAGCAATAGACCCTTGGAGACAAGTCGGCTAGAGGCCGCTGTATTGAATCTCGACGCAATTTGAGTGTACCATCGTCATTAGGAGGCCCTGAATGTTACAATTCACTATCATTTTTGCGTCGGATTCTTAAATCTAGACTCACAGGAGAAGGACCATGTGGTGCCCGAGGCAGCGATATCCCCCTGGAGACAAGTCGGCTGGAGGCCGATGTATTGATTCTTGACGCAATTTGAGTGTTCCATCGTCATTAGGAGGCCCTGAACGTTACAATTAACTATCATTTTTGGACGGATTCGAAAATCTAGACTCACAGGAGACGGACCATATGGAGCCCGAGGCAGCAATATCCCCTTGTAGATAAGTCGGCTGGAGGAAGATGTATTGACTCACGACGCAAAATGAGTGTTCCATCGTCATTAGGAGGCCGTGAATGTTACAATTAACTGTCAGTTTTTCGTCGGATTCGAAAATCTAAACTCACAGGAGAACGACCATAAGGTGCCCGATGCAGCAATATCCCCTTGGAGACAAGTCGGCTGAAAGCCGATGTATTGAATCTCGACGCAATTTGAGTGTTCCATCGGAATTAGGAGGCCCTGAACGTTACAATTAACTATCATTTTTGCGTCGGATTCGAAAATCTAGACTTACATGAGAACGACCATAAGGTGCCCGAGGCAGCAATAGACCCTTGGAGACAAGTCGGCTGGAGGCCGATGTATTGATTCTTGACGAAATTTGAGTGTTCCATCGTCATTAGGAGGCCCTGAAAGTTACAATTCACTATCATTTTTGCGTCGGATTCTTAAATCTAGACTCACAGGAGAAGGACCATGTGGTGCCCGAGGCAGCGATATCCCCTTGGAGACAAGTCGGCTGGAGGCCGATGTATTGAATCTTGACGCAATTTGAGTGTTCCATCGTCATTAGAAGGCCCTGAACGTAACAATTAACTATGATTTTTGCGTCGGATTCGAAAATCTAGACTCACAGGAGAACGACCATAAGGTGCCCGAGGCAGAAATAGACCCTTGGAGACAAGTCGGCTGGAGGACGATGTATTGATTCTCGACGCAATTTGAGAGTTCCATCGTCATTAGGAGGCCCTGAACGTTACAATTAACTATCATTTTTGCGTCGGATTCGAAAATATAGACTTACAAGAGAACGACCATAAGGTGCCCGAGGCAGCATTAGACCCTTGGAGACAAGTCGGCTGGAGGACGATGTTTAAATCTCGACGCAATTTGAGTGTTCCATCGTCATTAGGAGGCCCTGAACGTTACAATTCACTATCATTTTTGCGTCGGATTCGAAAATCTAGACTCACAGGAGAACGACCATAAGGTGCCCGAGGCAGCAATCTACCCTTGGAGACAAGTCGGCCGGAGGTCGATTTATTTTATCGCGACGCAATTTGAGTGTTCCATCGTCATTTGGAGGCCCTGAACGTTACAATTAACTATCAGTTTCGCGTCGGATTCAAAATTCCACACTCATAGGAGACGGACCAATTGGTGCCAGAGGCAGCTTTATCCCCTTGGAGACAAATCAGCTGGAGGACGATGTATTGAACCTCGACGCAGTTTGAGAGTTCTATCGTCATCAGGAGGCGCTGAACATTACTATTCACTATCATTTTTGCGTCGGATTCGAAAATCTAGACTCACAGGAGAACGACCATAAGGTGCCCGAGGCAGCAATAGACCCTTGGAGACAAGTCGGCAGGAGGACGATGTATTGGATCTCGACGCAATTTGAGTGTTCCATCGTCATTAGAAGGCCCTGAACGTTACAATTAACTATCATTTGTGCGTCGGATTTGAAAATCTAGACTCATAGTAGAACGACTATAAGGTGCCCGAGGCAGCAATAGACCCTTGGAGACAAGTCGGCTGGAGGACGATGTATTGAATCTCGACGCAATTTGAGTGTTCCATCGTCATTACAAGGCCCTGAACGTTACAATTCACTATCATTTTTGCGTCATATTCGAAAATCTAGACTCACAGGAGAAGGACCATGTGGTGCCCGAGGCAGCGATATCCCCTTAGAGACAAGTCGGCTGGAGGCCGAGTGTATTGAATCTCGACGCAATTTGAGTGTTCCATCGTCATTAGAAGGCCCTGAACGTTACAATTAACTATCATTTTTGCGTCGGATTCGATAATCTAAACTCACAGGAGAACGACCATAAGGTGCCCGAGGCAGCAATTGACCCTTGGAGACAAGTCGGCTGGAGACCGATGTATTGAATCTCGACGCAATTTGAGTGTTTCATCGGCATTAGGAGGCCCTGAACGTTGCAATTAACTATCATTTTTGCGTCGAATTCGAAAATCTAGACTTACAAGACAACGACCATAAGGTGCCCGAGGCAGCAATAGACCCTTGGAGACAAGTCGGCTGGAGGCCGATGTATTGATTCTTGACGCAATTTGAGTGTTCCGTCGTCATTAGGAGGCCCTGATCGTTACAATTCACTATCATTTTTGCGTCGGATTCGAAAATCTAGACTCACAGGAGAAGGACCATGTGGTGCCCGAGGAAGCGATATCCCCTTGGAGACAAGTCGGCTGGAGGCCGATGTATTGAATCTCGAAGCAATTTGAGTGTTCCATCGTCATTAGAAGGCCGTGAACGTTACAATTAACTATCATTTTTGCGTCGGATTCGAAAATCTAGACTCACAGGAGAACGACCATAAGGTGCCCGAGGCAGCGACAAGCCGGCTGGAGGACGACTTATTGAATCTCGACGCAATTTGAGAGTTCCATCGTCATTAGGAGGCCCTGAACGTTACAATTAACTATCATTTTTGCGTCGGATTCGAAAATTTAGGCTTACAAGAGAACGACCATAAGGTGCCCGAGGCAGCATTAGACCCTTGGAGACAAGTCTGCTGGAGGACGATGTATTGAATCTCGACGCAATTTGAGTGTTCCATCGCCATTAGGGGGCCCTAAACGTTACAATTAACTATCATTTTTGCGTCGGATTCGATAATCTAAACTCACAGGAGAACTTTCATAAGGTGCCCGAGGCAGCAACAGACCCTTGGAGAAAAGTCGGCTGGAGGCCGATGTATTGAATCTCGACGCAATTTGAGTGTTCCATCATCATTACAAGGCCCTAAACGTTACAATTAACTATCATTTTTGCGTCGGATTCGATAATCTAAACTCACAGGAGAACGACCATAAGGTGCCCGAGGCAGCAACAGACCCTTGGAGACAAGTCGGCTGGAGGCCGATGTATTGAATCTCGATGCAATTTGAGAGTTCCATCGTCATTACAAGGCCCTGAACGTTACCATTAACTATCATTTTTGCGTCGGATTCGAAAATCTAGACTTACAAGAGAACGACCATAAGGTGCCCGAGGCAGCATTAGACCCTTGGATACAAGTCGACTGGAGGTCGATGTATTGACTCTCGACACAATTTGAGTGTTCCATCGGCTTTAGGAGTGCCTGAACGTTACAATTAACTATCATTTATGCGTCGGATTTGAAAATCTAGACTCACAGGAGAACGACCATAAGGTGCCCGAGGCAGCAATAGACCCTTGGAGTTAGTTCGGCTGGAAACCGATGTATTGAGTCTTGACGCAATTTGAGTGTTCCATCGTCATTAGGAGGCCCTGAACGTTACAATTAACTATGAGTTTTGCGTCGGATTCGAAAATCTAGACTCACAGGAGAACGACCATAAGGTGCCCGAGGCAGCAATAGACCCTTGGAGACAAGTCGGCTGGATGCCGATGTATTGTATCTCGACGCAATTTGAGTGTTCCATCGTCATTAGGAGGCCCTAAACGTTACAATTAACTATCATTTTTGCGTCGGATTCGATAATCTAAACTCACAGGAGAACGACCATAAGGTGCCCGAGGCAGCAACAGACCCTTGGAGACAAGTCGGCTTGAGGACGATGTATTGAATCTCGACGCAATTTGAGTGTTCCATCGTCATTACAAGGCTCTGAACGTTACAATTAACTATCATTTTTGCGTCGGATTCGAAAATCTAGACCCACAGCCGACTTGTCTCCAAGGGTCTATTGCTGCCTCGGGCACCTTATGGTCGTTCTCCTGTGAGTCTAGATTTTGGAATCCGACCCATAAATGATAGTTAATTGTAACGTTCACGGACTCCTAAAGACGAAGGAACACTCAAATTGCGTCGAGTGTCAATACATCGACCTCCAGTCTACTTGTATGAAAGGGGATATTGCAGTCTCGGGCACAATATGATCCTTCTCCTGTGAGTCTAGATTTTCGAATCCGACGCAAAAATGATAGTGAATTGTAACGTTCAGCGCCTCCTAATGACGATAGAAGACTCAATTTGCGTCGAGATTCAATACATCGTCCTCCAGCCGACTTGTGTCCAAGGGTCTAATGCTGCCTCGGGCACTTTATGGTCGTTCTCCTGTGAGTCTAGATTTTCGAATCCGACGCAAAAATGATAGTTAATTGTAACGTTCAGGGCCTTGTAATGACGATGGAACACTCAAATTGCGTCGAGATTCAATACATCGACCTCCAGCCGACTTGTCTCCAAGGGTCTATTGCTGCCTCGGGCACCTTATGGCCGTTCTCTTGTAAGTCTAGATTTTCGAATCCGACGCAAAACTGATAGTTCATTATAACGTTCAAGGCGACCTAATGACGATAGAAGACTCAAACTGCGTCGAGATTCAATACATCGTCCTCCAGCCGATTTGTCTCCAAGGGGATATTGCTGCCTCGGGCACCAAATGGTCCGTCTGCTGTGAGTCTAGATTTTCGAATCCGACGAAAAACTGATAGTTAATTGTAACATTCAGGGTCTCCTAATGACGATGGAACACTCAAATTGCGTCGAGATTCAATACATCGGCATTCAGCCGATTTGTCTCCAGGTGGTCTATTGCTGCCTCGGGCACCTTATGGTCGTTCTCTTGTGAGTCTAGATTATAGAATCCGACGCAAAAATGATAGTTCATTATAACGTTCAGGGCGACCTAATGACGATAGAAGACTCAAATTGCGTCGAGATTCAATACATCGTGCTCCAGCCGATTTGTCTCCAAGGGTCTATTGCTTCCTCGGGCACCTTATGGTCGTTCTCCTGTGAGTCTAGATTTTCGAATCCGACGGATAAATGATAGTTAATTGTAACGTTCAGGGACTCCTAAAGACGATGGAACACTCAAATTGCGTAGAGAGTCAATACATCGACCTCCAGTCGACTTGTATCCAAGGGGATATTGCAGTCTCGGGCACATTATGATCCTTCTGCTGTGAGTCTAGATATTCGAATCCGACGCAAAAATGATAGTGAATTGTAACGTTCAGCGCCCCCTAATGACGATAGAAGACTCAAATTGCGTCGAGATTCAATACATCGTCCTCCAGCCGACTTGTCTCCAAGGGTCTGTTGCTGCCTCGGGCACCTTATGGTCGTTCTCCTCTTAGTAGATTTTCGAATCCGACGCTAAAATGATAGTTAACTGTAACGTTCAGGGCCTCCTAATGCCGATTGGACACTCAAATTGCGTCGAGATTCAATACATCGTCCTCCAGCCGACTTGTCTCCAAGGGTCTAATGCTGCCTCGGGCACCTTATGGTCGTTCTCTTGTAAGTCTAGATTTTCGAATCCGACGCAAAAATGATAGTTAATTGTAACGTTCAGGGCCTCCTAATAACGATGGAACCCTCAAATTGCCTCGAGATTCAATACATCGTCCTCCAGCCGACTTGTCTCCAAGGGTCTATTGCTACCTCGGGCACCTTATGGTCGTTCTCCTGTGAGTCTAGATTTTCGAATCCGACGCAAAAATGATAGTTAATTGTAACGTTCAGGGCCTTGTAATGACGATGGAACACTCAAATTGCGTCGAGATTCAATACATAGGCCTCCAGCCGACTTGTCTCCAAGGGTCTGTTGCTGCCTCGGGCACCTTATGGTCGTTCTCCTGTGAATTTAGATTATCGAATCCGACGCAAAAATGATAGTTAATTGTAACGTTTAGGGCCTCCTAATGACGATGGGACACTCAAATTGCGTCGAGATTCAATACATCGTCCTCCAGCCGACTTGTCTCCAAGGGTCTTATGCTGCCTCGGGCACCTTATGGTCGTTCTCTTGTAAGTCTAGATTTTCGAATTCGACGCCAAAATGATAGTTAATTGTAACGTTCAGGGCCTCCTAATGACGATGGAACTCTCAAATTGCGTGGAGAATCAATACATCGTCCTCCAGCCGACTTGTCTCCAAGGGTCTATTGCTGCCTCGGGCACCTTATGGTCGTTCTCCTGTGAGTCTAGATTTTCGAATCCGACGCTAAAATGATAGTTAATTGTAACGTTCAGGGCCTTGTAATGACGAAGGAACACTCAAATTGCGTTGAGATTCAATACATCGGCCTCCAGCCGACTTGTCTCCAAGGGTCTGTTGCTGCCTCGGGCACCTTATGGTCGTTCTCCTGTGAGTTTAGATTATCGAATCCGACGCAAAAATGATAGTTAATTGAAACGTTTGGGGCCTCCTAATGACGATGGGACACTCAAATTGCGTCGAGATTCAATACATCGTCCTCCAGCCGACTTGTCTCCAAGGGTCTAATGCTGCCTCGGGCAGCTTATGGTCGTTCTCCTGTGAGTCTAGATTTTCGAATCCGACGCTAAAATGATTGTTAATTGTAACGATCAGGGCCTCCTAATGACAATGGAACACTCAAATTGCGTCAAGAATCAATACATCGGTTTCCAGCCGACTTGTCTCCAAGGGTCTATTGCTGCCTCGGGCACCTTATGGTCGTTTTCCGGTGAGTTTAGATTATCGAATCCGACGCAAAAATGATAGTTACTTGTAACGTTTAGGGCCTCCTAATGACGATGGAACACTCAAATTGCGTCGAGATTCAATACATCGGCCTCCAGCCGACTTGTATCCAAGGGTCTGTTGCTGCCTCGGGCACCTTATGGTCGTTTTCCTGTGAGTTTAGATTATCGAATCCGACGCTAAAATGGTAGTTAATTGTAACGTTTAGGGCCTCCTAATGCCGATGGAACACTCAAATTGCGTCGAGATTCAATACATCGTCCTCCAGCCGACTTGTCTCCATGGGGATATTACTGCCTCCGGCCTCTTATGTTCGCTCTCATGTGAGTCTAGATTTTCGAATCCGACGCGAAACTGATTGTTAATTGTAACGTTTAGGGCCTCGTAATGACGATGGAACACTCAAATTGCGTCGAGATTCAATACATCGGCCTCCAGCCGACTTGTCTCCAAGGGTCTATTGCTGCCTCGGGCACCTTATGGTCGTTCTCCTGTGAGTCTAGATTTTCGAATCCGACGCAAAACTCATAGTTAATTGTATTGTTTAGGGCCTCCTAATGACGATGGGACACTCAAATTGCGTCGAGATTCAATACATCGTCCTCCAGCCGACTTGTATCCAAGGGGATATTGCAGTCTCGTGCTCCATATGATCCCTCTCCTGTTAGTAGATTTTCGAATCCAACGCAAAAATGATAGTTAATTGCAACGTTCAGGGCCTCCTAATGACGATGGGACACTCAAATTGCGTCTAGAATCAATACATCGGTTTCCAGCCGACTTGTCGCCAAGGGTCTATTGGTGCCTCGAGCACCGTATGAACTTCTCCTGTGAGTAGATTTTCGAATCCGACGCATAAATGATAGTTAATTGTAACGTTCAGGGACTCCTAAAGGCGATGGAACACTCAAATTGCGTCGAGAGTCAATACATCGACCTCCAGTTGACTTGTATCCAAGGGGATATTGCTGCCTCGGGCACCATATGATCCATCTCCTGTGAGTCTAGATTTTCGAATCCGACGCAAAAATGATAGTTAATTGTAACGTTTAGGGCCTACTAATGACGATAGAAGACACAAATTGCGTCGAGATTCAATACATCGACCTCCAGCCGACTTGTATCCAAGGGGATATTGCAGTCTGGTGCACCATATGATCCTTCTCCTGTTAGTAGATTTTCGAATCCGACGCTAAAATGATAGTTAACTGTAACGTTCAGGGCCTCCTAATGACGATGGAACACTCAAATTGCGTCGAGATTCAATACATCGGCCTCCAGCGCACTTGTCTGCAAGGGGATATTGCTGTCTCGGGCACCATATGATCCTTCTCCTGTGAGTCTAGATTTTCGAATCCGACGCAAAAATGATAGTGAATAGTAACGTTCAGCGACTCCTGATGACGATAGAACTCTCAAATTGCGTCGAGATTCAATACATCGGCCTCCAGCCGACTTGTCTCCAAGGGTCTGATGCTGCCTCGGGCACCTTATGGTCGTTCTCCTGTGAGTTTAGATTATCGAATCCGACGCAAAATGATAGTTAATTGTAACGTTTAGGGCCTCCTAATGACGATAGAAGACTCAAATTGCGTCGAGATTCAATACATCGACCTCCAGCCGACTTGTATCCAAGGGGATATTGCAGTCTCGTGCACCATATGATCCTTCTCCTCTTAGTAGATTTTCGAATCCGACGCTAAAATGATAGTTAACTGTAACGTTCAGGGCCTCCTAATGCCGATGGAGCCTCAAATTGCGTCGAGATTCAATACATCGGCCTCCAGCCGACTTGTCTCCAAGGGTCTATTGCTGCCTCGGGCACCTTATGGTCGTTCTCCTGTGAGTTTAGATTATCGAATCCGACGCAAAAATGATAGTAAATTGTAACGTTCAGGGCGACCTAATGACGATGGAACACTCAAATTGCGTCGAGATTCAATACATCGTCCTCCAGCCGACTTATCTCCAAGGGGATATTGCTGCCTCGGGCACCAAATGGTCTGTCTCCTGTGAGTTTAGATTATCGAATCCGACGCAAAAATGATAGTTAATTTTAACGTTTAGGGCCTCCTAATGACGATAGAAGACACAAATTGCGTCGAGATTCAATACATCGACCTCCAGCCGACTTGTATCCAAGGGGATATTGCAGTCTCGTGCACCATATGATCCTTCTCCTGTTAGTAGATTTTCGAATCCGACGCTAAAATGATAGTTAACTGTAACGTTCAGGGCCTCCTAATGACGATGGAACACTCAAATTGTGTCGAGATTCAATACATCGGCCTCCAGCGCACTTGTCTCCAAGGGGATATTGCTGTCTCGGGCACCATATGATCCTTCTCCTGTGAGTCTAGATTTTCGAATCCGACGCTAAAATGATAATGAATAGTAACGTTCAGCGCCTCCTGATGACGATAGAACTCTCAAATTGCGTCGAGATTTATTACATCGGCCTCCAGCCGACTTGTCTTTAAGGGTCTGTTGCTGCCTCGGGCACCTTATGGTCGTTCTCCTGTGAGTTTAGATTATCGAATCCGACGCAAAAATGATAGTTAATTGTAACGTTCAGGGCCTGCTAATGCCGATGGAACACTCAAATTGCGTCGAGATTCAATACATCTGCCTCCAGCCGACTTGTCTGCAAGGGTCTATTGCTGCCTCGGGCACCTTATGGTCGTTCTCCTGTGAGTCTAGATTTTCGAATCCGACGTAAAAATGATAGTTAATTGTAACGTTAAGGGCCTCCTAATGACGATGGGACACTCAAATTGCGTCGAGATTCAATACATCGTCCTCCAGCCGACTTGTCACCAAGGGTCTATTGCAGCCTCGGGCACCTTATGATCGTTCCCCTGTGAGTCTAGATTTTCGAATCCGTCGCAAAAATGATAGTTAATTGTAACGTTCGGCGCCTCCTGATGACGATAGAACTCTCAAATTGCGTGGAGATTCAATACATCGGCCTCCAGCCGACTTGTCTCCACGGGTCTATTGCTGCCTCGGGCACCTTATGGTCGTTCTCCTGTGAGTTTAGATTATCGAATCCGACGCAAAAATGATAGTTAATTGTAACGTTTAGGGCCTCCTAATGACGATAGAAGACTCAAATTGCGTCGAGATTCAATACATCGTCCTCCAGCCGACTTGTCTCCAAGGGTCTGTTGCTGCCTCGGGCACCTTATGGTCGTTGTCCTGTGAGTTTAGATTATCGAATCCGACGCAAAAATGATAGTTAATTGTAACGTTTAGGGCCTCCTAACGACGATGGGACACTCAAATTGCGTCGAGATTCAATACATCGTCCTCCAGCCGACTTGTCTCCAAGGGTCTTATGCTGCCTCGGGCACCTTATGGTCGTTCTCTTGTAAGTCTAGATTTTCGAATCCGACGCCAAAATGATAGTTAATTGTAACGTTCAGGGCCTCCTAATGACGATGGAACTCTCAAATTGCGTCGAGATTCAATACATCTTCCTCCAGCCGACTTCTCTACAAGGGGATATTGCTGGCTCGGGCTCCATGTGGTCCGTCACCAGTGAGTCTAGATTTTCGAATCAGACGCAAAAATGATAGTGAATAGTAACGCTCAGCGCCTCCTGATGACGATAGAACTCTCAAATTGCGTCGAGATTCAATTCATCGTCCTCCAGCTGATTTGTCTCCAAGGGGATATTGCTGCCTCGGGCACCAAATTGTCCGTCTCCTGTGAGTCTGGACTTTTGAATCCGACGCGAAACTGATAGTTAATTGTAAGGTTCAGGGCCTCCTAATGACGATGGAACACTCAAATTGCGTCGAGATTCAATACATCGGCCTCCAGCGGACTTGTCTCCAAGGGGATATTGCTGTCTCGGGCACCATATGATCCTTCTCCTGTGAGTCTTGATTTTTGAATCCGACGCGAAACTGATAGTTAATTGTAACGTTCAGGAACTCCTAATGACGATGGAACACTCAAATTGCGTCGAGATTCAATACATCGGCATCCAGCCGACTTGCCCCAAGGGGATATTGCTGTCTCGGGCACAATATGATCCTGCTCCTGTGAGTCTAGATTTTCGAATCCGACGTAAAAAGGATAGTTAATTGGATCGTTCAGGGCCTCCTAATGCCGATGGAACACTCAAATTGCGTCGAGATTCAATACATCGTCTTCCAGCCGATTTGTCTCCAAGGGGATGTTACTGCCTCGGGCATTAAATGGTCCGTCTGCTGTGAGTCTAGATTTTCGAATCCGACGAAAAACTGATCGTTAATTGTAACAATCAGGGCCTCCTAATGACGATGGAACACTCAAATTGCGTCGCGATCCAATACACCGTCCTCCAGCCGACTTGTCTCCAAGGGTCTAATGCTGCCTCGGGCCCCTTATGGTCGTTCTCTTGTAAGTCTAGATTTTCGAATCCGACGCAAAACTGATAGTTCATTATAGCGTTCAGGGCGACCTAATGACGATGGAACACTCAAATTGCGTCGAGATTCAATACATCGTCCTCCAGCCGACTTGTCTCCAAGGGTCTGTTGCTGCCTCGGGCACCTTATTGTCGTTCTCCTGTGAGTTTAGATTATCGAATCCGACGCAAAAATGATAGTTAATTGTAACGTTTAGGGCCTCCTAATGACGATGGAACACTCAAATTGCGTCGAGATTCAATACATCGGCCTCCAGCGGACCTGTCTCCAAGGGGATACTGCTGTCTCGTTCACCATATGAACCTTCTCCTGTGAGTCTAGATTTTAGAATCCGACGCAAGAATGATAGTGAATAGTAACGTTCAGCACCTCCTGATGACGATAGAACTCTCAAATTGCGTCGAGATTCAATACATCGTCCTCCAGCCGACTTGTCTCCAAGGGTCTAATGCTGCCTCGGGCACCTTGTGGTCGTTCTCTTGTAAGTCTAGATTTTCGAATCCGACGCAAAAATGATAGTGAATAGTAACGTTCAGCACCTCCTGATGACGATAGAACTCTCAAATTGCGTCGAGATTCAATACATCGTCCTCCAGCTGATTTGTCTCCAGGGGGATATTGCTGCCTAGGGCACCAAATGGTCCGTCTCCTGTGAGTCTAGATTTTCGAATCCGACGAAAAACTGATAGTTAATTGTAACATTCAGGACCTCCTACTGACTGTGGAACACTCAAATTGCGTCAAGAATCAATACATCGGTTTCCAGCCGACTTGTCTCCAAGGGTCTATTGCTGCCTCGGGCACATTATGGTCGTTCTCCTGTGAGTTTAGATTATCGAATCCGACGCAAAAATGATAGTTAATTGTAACGTTTAGGGCCTCCTAATGACGATGGGACACTCAAATTGCTTCGAGATTCAATACATCGTCCTCTAGCCGACTTGTCTCCAAGGGTCTAATGCTGCCTCGGGCACGTTATGGTCGTACCTTTGTAAGTCTAGATTTTCGAATCCGACGCAAAAATCGTAGTTAGTTGTAACGTTCAGGGCCTCCTAATGACGATGGAACACTCAAATTGAGTCGAGATTCAATACATCGGCCTCCAGCGTACTTGTCTCCAAGGGGATATTGCTGTCTCGTTCACCATATGATCCTTCTCCTGTGAGTCTAGATTTTCGAATCCGACGCAAAAATGATAGTGAATAGTAACGTTCAGGGCCTCCTAATGACGATATAAGACTCAACTTGCGTCGAGATTCAATACATCGTCCTCCAGCCGATTTGTCTCCAAGGGGATATTGCTGCCTCGGGCACCAAATGGTCCGTCTGCTGTGATTCTAGATTTTCGAATCCGACGAAAAACTGATAGTTAATTGTAACATTCAGGGCCTCCTAATGACGATGGAACACTCTAATTGCGTCGCGATCCAATACATCGTCCTCCAGCCGACTTGTCTCCAAGGGTCTAATGCTGCCTCGGGCACATTATGTTCGTTCTCTTGTAAGTCTAGATTTTCGAATCCGACGCAAAAGTGATAGTTAATTGTAACGTTCAGGTTCTCCTAATGACGATGGAACTGTCAAATTGCGTCGAGATTCAATACATCGTCCTCCAGCCGACTTGTCTCCAAGGGTCTATTGCTGCCTCGGGCACCGTATGGTCGTTCTCCTGTGAGTCTAGATTTTAGAATCGGTCGCAAAACTGATTGTTAAATGTAATGCTCAGGGCCTCTTAATGACGATGGAACACTCAAATTGCGTCGTGAGTCAATACATCTTCCTCCAGCCGACTGGTCTACAAGGGGATATTCCTGCCTCGGGCTCCATGTGGTCCGTCTCCTGTGAGTCTAGATTTTCGAATCCGACGCGAAACTGATAGTTAATTGTGAGGTTCAGGGCCTCCTAATGACCATGGAACACTCAAATTGCGTCGACATTCAATACATCGGCCTCCAGCGGACTTGTCTCCAAGGGGATATTGCTGCCTCGGGCACCAAATGGTCCTTCTGCTGTGAGTCTTGATTTTCGAATACGACGAAAAACTGATAGTTAATTGTAACATACAGGGCCTCCTAATGACGATGGAACACTCAAATTGCGTCGGGATCCAATACATCGTCCTCCAGCCGATTTGTCTCCAAGGGGATATTGCTGCCTCGGGCACCAAATGGTCCTTCTGCTGTGAGTCTTGATTTTCGAATACGACGAAAAACTGATAGTTAATTGTAACATTCAGGGCCTCCTAATGACGATGGAACACTCAAATTGCGTCGGGATCCAATACATCGTCCTCCAGCGGACTTGTCTCCACGGGTCTAATGCTGCCTCAGGCACCTTATGGTCGTTCTCTTGTAAGTCTAGATTTTCGAATCCGACGCAAAACTGATAGTTCATTATAACGTTCAGGGCGACCTAATGACGATGGAACACTCAAATTGCGTCGAGATTCAATACATCGGCCTCCAGCCGACTTGTTTCCAAGGGGTATATTGCTGCCTCGGGCACCTTTTGGTCGTTCTCCTGTGAGTTTAGATTATCGAATCCGACGCAAAAATGATAGTTAATTGTAACGTTCAGGGCCTCCTAATGCCGATGGAACACTCAAATTGCGTCGAGATTCAATACATCGGCCTCCAGCCGACTTGTCTTCAAGGGTCTATTGCTGCCTCGGGCACCTTATGGTCGTTCTCCTGTGAGTCTAGATTTTCGAATCCGACGCAAAAATGATAGTTAAATGTAATGCTCAGGGCCTCTTAATGACGATGGAACACTCAAATTGCGTCGAGAGTCAATACATCTTCCTCCAGCCGACCTCCCTACAAGTGGATATTGCTGCTTCGGGCTCCATGTGGTCCGTCTCCTGTGAGTGCGGATTTTCGAATCCGACGCAAAAATGATAGTGAATAGTAACGCTCAGCGCCTCCTGATGACGATAGAACTCTCAAATTGCGTCGAGATTCAATACATCGTCCTCCAGCTGATATGTCTCCAAGGGGATATTGCTGCCTCGGGCACCAAATGGTCCGTCTCCTGTGAGTCTGGATTTTTGAATCCGACGCGAAACTGATTGTTAATTGTAAGGTTCAGGGCCTCCTAATGACGATGGAACACTCAAATTGCGTCGAGATTCAATACATCGGCCTCCAGCGGACTTGTCTCCAAGGGGATATTGCTGTCTCGGGCACAATATGATCCTTCTCCTGTGAGTCTAGATTTTCGAATCCGACGTAAAAAGGATAGTTAATTGTAACGTTCAGGGCCTCCTAATGCCGATGGAACACTCAAATTGCGTCGAGATTCAATACATCGTCCTCCAGCCGATTTGTCTCCAAGGGGATGTTACTGCCTCGGGCATTAAATGGTCCGTCTGCTGTGAGTCTAGATTTTCGAATCCGACGAAAAACTGATAGTTAATTGTAACAATCAGGACCTCCTAATGACGATGGAACACTCAAATTGCGTCGCGATCCAATACATCGTCCTCCAGCCGACTTGTCTCCAAGGGTCTAATGCTGCCTCGGGCACCTTATGGTCGTTCTCTTGTAAGTCTAGATTTTCGAATCCGACGCAAAACTGATAGTTCATTATAACGTTCAGGGCGACCTAATGACGATGGAACACTCAAATTGCGTCGAGATTCAATACTTCGGCCTCCAGCCAACTTGTCTCCAAGGGGTATATTGCTGCCTCGGGCACCTTATGGTCGTTCTCCTGTGAGTTTAGATTATCGAATCCGACGCAAAAGTGATAGTTAATTGTAACGTTCAGGGCCTCCTAATGCCGATGGAACACTCAAATTGCGTCGAGATTCAATACAGCGGCCTCCAGCGGACTTGTCTCCATTGGGTTATTGGTGTCTCGGGCACCATATGATCCTTCTCCTGTGAGTCTAGATTTTTGAATCAGACGCAAGAATGATAGTGAATAGTAACGTTCAGGGCCTCCTAATGACGATAGAAGACTCAAATTGCGTCGAGATTCAATATATCGTCCTCCAGCCGAATTGTCTCCAAGGGGATATTGCTGCCTCGGGCACCAAATGTTCCGTCTGCTGTGAGTCTAGATTTTCGAATCCGACGAAAAAATGATAGTTATTTGTAACATTCAGGGCCTCCTAATGACGATGGAACACTCAAATTACGTCGCGATCCAATACATCGTCCTCCAGCCGACTTGTCTACAAGGGTCTAATGCTGCCTCGGGCACCTTGTGGTCGTTCTCTTGTAAGTCTAGATTTTCGAATCCGACGCAAAAATGATAGTGAATAGTAACGTTCAGCACCTCCTGATGACGATAGAACTCTCAAATTGCGTCGAGATTCAATACATCGTCCTCCAGCTGATTTGTCTCCAAGGGGATATTGCTGCCTAGGGCACCAAATGGTCCGTCTCCTGTGAGTCTAGATTTTCGAATCCGACGAAAAACTGATAGTTAATTGTAACATTCAGGACCTCCTAATGACGGTGGAACACTCAAATTGCGTTAAGAATCAATACATCGGTTTCCAGCCGACTTGTCTCCAAGGGTCTATTGCTGCCTCGGGCACATTATGGTCGTTCTCCTGTGTGTTTAGATTATCGAATCCGGCGCTAAAATGATAGTTAATTGTAACGTTCATGGCCTCCTAATGACGATGGAACACTCAAATTGCGTCGAGATTCAATACATCGGCCTCCAGCCGACTTGTATCCAAGGGGATATTGCAGTCTCGTGCACCATATGATCCTTCTCCTGTTAGTAGATTTTCGAATCCGACGCTAAAATGATAGTTAATTGTAACGTTCAGGGTCTGCTAATGCCGATGGAACACTCAAATTGCGTCGAGATTCAATACATCGGCCTCCAGCCGACTTGTCTCCAAGGGTCTATTGCTGCCTCGGGCACCTTATGGTCGTTCTCCTGTGAGTCTAGATTTTCGAATCCGACGCAAAAATGATAGTTAATTGTAACGTTAAGGGGCTCCTAATGACGATGGGACACTCAAATTGCGTCGAGATTCAATACATCGTCCTCCAGCCGACTTGTCACCAAGGGTCTATTGCAGCCTCGGGCACCTTATGATCGTTCCCCTGTGAGTCTAGATTTTCGAATCCGTCGCAAAAATGATAGTTAATTGTAACGTTCAGGGCCTCCTAATGCCGATGGAACGTTCAAATTGCGTCGAGATTCAATACATCGGCCTCCAGCGGACTTGTCTCCAAGGGGATATTGCTGTCTCGGGCACCATATGATCCTTCTCCTGTGAGTCTAGATTTTCGAATCCGACGCTAAAATGATAGTGAATAGTAACGTTCAGCGCCTCCTGATGACGATAGAACTCTCAAATTGCGTCGAGATTCAATACATCGGCCTCCAGCCGACTTGTCTCCACGGGGATATTGCTGCCTCGGGCACCTTATGGTCGTTCTCCTGTGAGTTTAGATTATCGAATCCGACGCAAAAATGATAGTTAATTGTAACGTTTAGGGCCTCCTAATGACGATAGAAGACTCAAATTGCGTCGAGATTCAATACATCGACCTCCAGCCGACTTGTATCCAAGGGGATATTGCAGTCTCGTGCACCATATGATCCATCTCCTGTTAGTAGATTTTCGAATCCGACGCTAAAATGATTGTTAACTATAACGTTCAGGGCCTCCTAAAGCCGATGGAGCACTCAAATTGCGTCGAGATTCAATACATCGGCCTCCAGCCGACTTGTCTCCAAGGGGATATTGCTGTCTCGAGCACCGTTTGAACTACTCCTGTGAGTAGATTTTCGAATCCGACGCTAAAATGATTGTTAATTGCAACGTTCAGGGCCTCCTAACGACGATGGGACACTCAAATTGCGTCTAGAATCAATACATCGGTTTCCAGCCGACTTGTCGCCACGGGTCTATTGGTGCCTCGAGCACCGTATGAACTTCTCCTGTGAGTAGATTTTCGAATCCGACGCATAAATGTTAGTTAATTGTAACGTTCAGGGACTCCTAAAGACGATGGAACACTCAAATTGCGTCGAGAGTCAATACATCGACCTACAGTCGACTTGTATCCAAGGGGATATTGCAGTCTCGTGCACCATATGATCCTTCTCCTGTTAGTAGATTTTCGAATCCGCCGCTAAAATGATAGTTAACTGTAACGTTCAGGGCCTCCTAATGCCGATGGAACACTCAAATTGCGTCGAGATTCAATACATCGGCCTCCAGCGGACTTGTCTCCAAGGGGATATTGCTGTCTCGGGCTCCATATGATCCTTCTCCTGTGAGTCTAGATTTTCGAATCCGACGCTAAAATGATAGTGAATAGTAACGTTCAGCGCCTCCTGATGACGATAGAACTCTCAAATTGCGTCGAGATTCAATACATCGGCCTCCAGCCGACTTGTCTCCAAGGGTCTGATGCTGCCTCGGGCACCTTATGGTCGTTCTCCTGTGAGTTTAGATTATCGAATCCGACGCAAAAATGATAGTTAATTGTAACGTTTAGGGCCTCCTAATGACGATAGAAGACTCAAATTGCGTCGAGATTCAATACATCGACCTCCAGCCGACTTGTATCCAAGGGGATATTGCAGTCTCGTGCACCATATGATCCTTCTCCTGTTAGTAGATTATCGAATCCGACGCAAAAATGATAGTTAATTGTAACGTTCAGGGGCTCCTAATGCCGATGGACCACTCAAATTGCGTCGAGATTCAATACATCGGCCTCCAGCCGACTTGTCTAGAAGGGTCTATTCCTGCCTCGGGTACCTTATGGTCGTTCTCCTGTGAGTTTAGATTACCGAATCCGACGAAAAATGATAGTTAATTGTAACGTTCAGGGCCTCCTAATGACGATGGAACACTCAAATTGCGTCGAGATTCAATACATCGGCCTCCAGCCGACTTGTCTCCAAGGGGTATATTGCTGCCTCGGGCACCTTATGGTCGTTCTCCTGTGAGTTTAGATTATCGAATCCGACGCAAAAATGATGGTTAATTGTAACGTTCAGGGCCTCCTAATGCCAATGGAACACTCAAATTGCGTCGAGATTCAATACATCGGCCTCCAGCGGACTTGTCTCCATGGGGATATTGCTGTGCGGGCACCATATGATCCTTCTCCTGTGAGTCTAGATTTTCGGATGCGACGCAAAAATGATAGTGAATAGTAACGTTCAGGGCCTCCTAATGACGATAGAAGACTAAAATTGCGTCGAGATTCAATACATCGTCCTCCAGCCGATTTGTCTCCAAGGGGATATTGCTGCCTCGGGCACCAAATGGTCCGTCTGCTGTGAGTCTAGATTTTCGAATCCGACGAAAAACTGATAGTTAATTGTAACATTCAGTGCCTCCTAATGACGATGGAACACTCAAATTGCGTCGCGATCCAATACATCGTCCTCCAGCCGACTTGTCTCCAAGGGTCTAATGCTGCCTCGGGCACCTTATGGTCGTTCTCTTATAAGTCTAGATTTACGATTCCGACGCAAAAATGATAGTTAATTGTAACGTTCAGGGAGTTCTAATGACGATGGAACACTCAAGTTGCGTCGAGATTCAATACATCGTTCTCCAGCCGACTTGTCACCAAGGGTCTGTTGCTGCCTCGGGCACCTTATTGTCGTTCTCCTGTGAGTTTTGATTATCGAATCCGACGCAAAAATGATAGTTAATTGCAACGTTTAGGGCCTCCTAATGACGATGGGACACTCAAATTGCGTCGAGATTCAATACATCGTCCTCTAGCCGACTTGTCTCCAAGGGTCTAATGCTGCCTCGGGCACCTTATGGTCGTACCTTTGTAAGTCTAGATTTTCGAATCCGACGCAAAAATCATAGTTAATTGTAACGTTCAGGGCCTCTTAATGACGATGGAACACTCAAATTGCGTCGAGAGTCAATACATCTTCCTCCAGCCGACTTGTCTACAAGGGGATATTGCTGCCTCGGGCTCCATGTGTTCCGTCTCCTGTGAGTCTAGATTTTCGAATCCGACGCGAAACTGATAGTTAATTGTGAGGTTCAGGGCCTCCTAATGACCATGGAACACTCACATTGCGTCGACACTCAATACATCGGCCTCCAGCGGACTTGTCTCTAAGGGGATATTGCTGTCACGGGCACCATATGATCCTTCTCCTGTTAGTCTAGATTTTCGAATCCGACGCAAAAATGATAGTTAATTGTAACGTTAAGGGCCTCCTAATGACGATGGGACACTCAAATTGCGTCGAGATTCAATACATCGTCCTCCAGCCGACTTGTCACCAAGGGTCTATTGCAGCCTCGGGCACCTTATGGTCGTTCCCCTGTGAGTCTAGATTTTCGAATCCGTCACAAAAATGATAGTTAATTGTAACGTTCAGGGCCTTGAATTGACGATGGAACACGCAAATTGCGTCGAGAGTCAATAAATCTTCCTCCAGCCGACTTCTCTACAAGGGGATATTGCTGCCTCGGGCTCCATGTGGTCCGTCACCTGTGAGTCTAGATTTTCGAATCAGACGCAAAAATGATAGTGAATAGTAACGCTCAGCGCCTCCTGATGACGATAGAACTCTCAAATTGCGTCGAGATTCAATACATCGTCCTCCAGCTGATTTGTCTCCAAGGGGATATCGCTGCCTCGGGCACCAAATGGTCCGTCTCCTGTGAGTCTGGATTTTTGAATCCGACGCGAAACTGATAGTTAATTGTAAGGTTCAGGGCCTCCTAATGACGATGGAACACTCAAATTGCGTCGAGATTCAATACATCGGCCTCCAGCGGACTTGTCTCCAAGGGGATATTGCTGTCTCGGGCACCATATGATCCTTCTCCTGTGAGTCTGGATTATTGAATCCGACGCGAAACTGATAGTTAATTGTAACGTTCAGGAACTCCTAATGACGATGGAACACTCAAATTGCGTCGAGATTCAATACATCGGCATCCAGCCGACTTGCCCCAAGGGGATATTGCTGTCTCGGACACAATATGATCCTTCTCCTGTGAGTCTAGATTTTCGAATCCGACGTAAAAAGGATAGTTAATTGGATCGTTCAGGGCCTCCTAATGCCGATGGAACACTCAAATTGCGTCGAGATTCAATACATCGTCCTCCAGCCGATTTGTCTCCAAGGGGATGTTACTGCCTCGGGCATTAAATGGTCCGTCTGCTGTAAGTCTAGATTTTCGAATCCGACGAAAAACTGATTGTTAATTGTAACAATCAGGGCCTCCTAATGACGATGGAACACTCAAATTGCGTCGCGATCCAATACACCGTCCTCCAGCCGACTTGTCTCCAAGGGTTAATGCTGCCTCGGGCACCTTATGGTCGTTCTCTTGTAAGTCTAGATTTTCGAATCCGACGCAAAACTGAGAGTTCATTATAACGTTCAGGGCGACCTAATGACGATGGAACACTCAAATTGCGTCGAGATTCAATACATCGTCCTCCAGCCGACTTGTCTCCAAGGGTCTGTTGCTGCCTCGGGCACCTTATTGTCGTTCTCCTGTGAGTTTAGATTATCGAATCCGACGCAAAAATGATAGTTAATTGTAACGTTTAGGGCCTCCTAATGACGATGGAACACTCAAATTGCGTCGAGATTCAATACATCGGCCTCCAGCGGACTTGTCTCCAAGGGGATATTGCTGTCTCGTTCACCATATGATCCTTCTCCTGTGAGTCTAGATTTTAGAATCCGACGCAAGAATGATAGTGAATAGTAACGTTCAGCACCTCCTGATGACGATAGAACTCTCAAATTGCGTCGAGATTCAATACATCGTCCTCCAGCCGACTTGTCTCCAAGGGTCTAATGCTGCCTCGGGCACCTTGTGGTCGTTCTCTTGTAAGTCTAGATTTTCGAATCCGACGCAAAAATGATAGTGAATAGTAACGTTCAGCACCTCCTGATGACGATAGAACTCTCAAATTGCGTCGAGATTCAATACATCGTCCTCCAGCTGATTTGTCTCCAGGGGGATATTGCTGCCTAGGGCACCAAATGGTCCGTCTCCTGTGAGTCTAGATTTTCGAATCCGACGAAAAACTGATAGTTAATTGTAACATTCAGGACCTCCTAATAACGGTGGAACACTCAAATTGCGTCAAGAATCAATACATCGGTTTCCAGACGACTTGTCTCCAAGGGTCTATTGCTGCCTCGGGCACATTATGGTCGTTCTCCTGTGAGTTTAGATTATCGAATCCGACGCAAAAATGATAGTTAATTGTAACGTTCAGGGCCTTCTAATGACGATGGAACACTCAAGTTGCTTCGAGATTCAATACATCGTCCTCCAGCCGACTTGTCTCCAAGGGTCTGTTGCTGCCTCGGGCACCTTATTGTCGTTCTCCTGTGAGTTTAGATTATCGAATCCGACGCAAAAATGATAGTTAATTGTAACGTTTAGGGCCTCCTAATGACGATGGGACACTCAAATTGCGTCGAGATTCAATACATCGTCCTCTAGCCGACTTGTCTCCAAGGGTCTAATGCTGCCTCGGGCACGTTATGGTCGTACCTTTGTAAGTCTAGATTTTCGAATCCGACGCAAAAATCGTAGTTAGTTGTAACGTTCAGGGCCTCCTAATGACGGTGGAACACTCAAATTGCGTCGTGATTCAATACATCGGCCTCCAGCGGACTTGTCTCCAAGGGGATATTGCTGTCTCGTTCACCATATGATCCTTCTCCTGTGAGTCTAGATTTTCGAATCCGACGCAAAAATGATAGTGAATTGTAACGTTCAGGGCATCCTAATGACGATATAAGACTCAACTTGCGTCGAGATTCAATACATCGTCCTCCAGCCGATTTGTCTCCAAGGGGATTTTGCTGCCTCGGGCACCAAATGGTCCGTCTGCTGTGAGTCTAGATTTTCGAATCCGACGAAAAACTGATAGTTAATTATAACATTCAGGGCCTCCTAATGACGATGGAACACTCTAATTGCGTCGCGATCCAATACATCGTCCTCCAGGCGACTTGTCTCCAAGGGTCTAATGCTGCCTCGGGCACATTATGTTCGTTCTCTTGTAAGTCTACATTTTCGAATCCGACGCAAAAGTGATAGTTAATTGTAACGTTCAGGTTCTCCTAATGACGATGGAACTCTCAAATTGCGTCGAGATTCAATACATCGTCCTCCAGCCGACTTGTCTCCAAGGGTCTATTGCTGCCTCGGGCACCGTATGGTCGTTCTCCTGTGAGTCTAGATTGTAGAATCGGACGCAAAACTGATTGTTAAATGTAATGCTCAGGGCCTCTTAATGACGATGGAACACTCAAATTGCGTCGTGAGTCAATACATCTTCCTCCAGCCGACTGGTCTACAAGGGGATATTCCTGCCTCGGGCTCCATGTGGTCCGTCTCCTGTGAGTCTAGATTTTCGAATCCGACGCGAAACTGATAGTTAATTGTGAGGTTCAGGGCCTCCTAATGACCATGGAACACTCAAATTGCGTCGACATTCAATACATCGGCCTCCAGCGGAATTGTCTCCAAGTGGATATTGCTGTCTCGGGCACCATATGATCCTTCTCCTGTGAGTCTAGATTTTCGAATCCGACGCAAAAATGATAGTGAATAGTAACGTTCAGCGCCTCCTGATGACGATAGAACTCTCAAATTGCGTCGAGATTCAATACATCGTCCTCCAGCCGATTTGTCTCCAAGGGGATATTGCTGCCTCGGGCACCTTATGGTCGTTCTCCTGTGAGTTTAGATTATCGAATCCGACGCAAAAATGATAGTTAATTGTAACGTTCAGGGCCTCCTAATGCCGATGGAACACTCAAATTGCGTCGAGATTCAATACATCGGCCTCCAGCCGACTTGTCTTCAAGGGTCTATTGCTGCCTCGGGCACCTTATGGTCGTTCTCCTGTGAGTCTAGATTTTCGAATCCGACGCAAAAATGATAGTTAAATGTAATGCTCAGGGCCTCTTAATGACGATGGAACACTCAAATTGCGTCGAGAGTCAATACTTCTTCCTCCAGCCGACCTCCCTACAAGGGGATATCGCTGCTTCGGGCTCCATGTGGTCCGTCTCCTGTGAGTCCAGATTTTCGAATCCGACGCAAAAATGATAGTGAATAGTAACGCTCAGCGCCTCCTGATGACGATAGAACTCTCAAATTGCGTCGAGATTCAATACATCGTCCTCCAGCTGATTTGTCTCCAAGGGGATATTGCTGCCTCGGGCACCAAATGGTCCGTCTCCTGTGAGTCTGGATTTTTGAATCCGACGCGAAACTGATAGTTAATTGTAAGGTTCAGGGCCTCCTAATGACGATGGAACACTCAAATTGCGTCGAGATTCAATACATCGGCCTCCAGCGGACTTGTCTCCAAGGGGATATTGCTGTCTCGGGAACAATATGATCCTTCTCCTGTGAGTCTGGATTTTTGAATCCGACGCGAAACTGATAGTTAATTGTAACGTTCAGGTCCTCCTAATGATGATGGAACACTCAAATTGCGTCGAGATTCAATACATCGGCATCCAGCCGACTTGCCCCAAGGGGATATTGCTGTCTCGGGCACAATATGATCCTTCTCCTGTGAGTCTAGATTTTCGAATCCGACGTAAAAAGGATAGTTAATTGTAACGTTCAGGGCCTCCTAATGCCGATGGAACACTCAAATGGCGTCGAGATTCAATACATCGTCCTCCAGCCGACTTGTCTCCAAGGGTCTAATGCTGCCTCGGGCACCTTATGGTCGTTCTCTTGAAAGTCTAGATTTTCGAATCCGACGCAAAACTGATAGTTCATTATAACGTTCAGGGCGACCTAATGACGATGGAACACTCAAATTGCGTCGAGATTCAATACATCGGCCTCCAGCCAACTTGTCCCCAAGGGGTATATTGCTGCCTCGGGCACCTTATGGTCGTTCTCCTGTGAGTTTAGATTATCGAATCCGACGCAAATGTGATAGTTAATTGTAACGTTCAGGGCCTCCTAATGCCGATGGAACACTCAAATTGCGTCGAGATTCAATACAGCGGCCTCCAGCGGACTTGTCTCCATTGGGTTATTGGTGTCTCGGGCACCATATGATCCTTCTCCTGTGAGTCTAGATTTTCGAATCAGACGCAGGAATGATAGTGAATAGTAACGTTCAGGGCCTCCTAATGACGATAGAAGACTCAAATTGCGTCGAGATTCAATATATCGTCCTCCAGCCGAATTGTCTCCAAGGGGATATTGCTGCCTCGGGCACCAAATGTTCCGTCTGCTGTGAGTCTAGATTTTCGAATACGACGAAAAAATGATAGTTAATTGTAACATTCAGGGCCTCCTAATGACGATGGAACACTCAAATTACGTCGCGATCCAATACATCGTCCTCCAGCCGACTTGTCTCCAAGGGTCTATGCTGCCTCGGGCACCTTGTGGTCGTTCTCTTGTAAGTCTAGATTTTCGAATCCGACGCAAAAATGATAGTGAATAGTAACGTTCAGCACCTCCTGATGACGATAGAACTCTCAAATTGCGTCGAGGTTCAATACATCGTCCTCCAGCTGATTTGTCTCCAAGGGGATATTGCTGCCTAGGGCACCAAATGGTCCGTCTCCTGTGAGTCTAGATTTTCGAATCCGACGAAAAACTGATAGTTAATTGTAACATTCAGGACCTCCTAAAGACGGTGGAACACTCAAATTGCGTCAAGAATCAATACATCGGTTTCCAGCCGACTTGTCTCCAAGGGTCTATTGCTGCCTCTGGCACATTATGGTCGTTCTCCTGTGTGTTTAGATTTTCGAATTCGACGCAAAAATGATAGTTAATTGTAAGGTTTAGGGCCTCCTAATGACGATGGAACACTCAAATTGCGTCGAGTTCAATACATCGGCCTCCAGCCGACTTGTCTCTAAGGGGTATATTGCTGTCTCGAGCACCGTATGAACTTCTCCTGTGAGTAAATTTTCGAATCCGACGCTAAAATGATAGTTAATTGTAACGTTCAGGGCCTTGTAATGTCGATGGAACACTCATTTTGCGTCAAGAATCAATACATCGGTTTCCAGCCTACTTGTCTCCAAGGGTCTGTTGCTGCCTCGGGCCCCTTACGGTCGTTCTCCTGTGAGTTTAGATTATCGAATCCGACGCAAAAATGATAGTTAATTGTTAGGTTTAGGGCCTCCTAATGATGATGGAACACTCAAATTGCGTCATTAGGTCGCCCTGAACGTTATAATAAACTATCATTTTTGCGTCGGATTCGAAAATCTAGACTTACAAGAGAACGACCATAAGGTGCCCTTGGAGACAAGTCGGCTGGAGGACGATGTATTGAATCTCGACGCAATTTGAGAGTTCCATCGTCATTAGGAGGCCCTGAACGTTACAATTAACCACCATATTTGCGTCGGATTCGAAAATCTAGTTTTACAAGAGAACGACCATAAGGTGCCCGAGGCAGCATTAGACCTTTGGAGACAAGTCGGCTGGAGGACGATGTATTGAATCTCGTCGCAATTTGAGTGTCCCATCGTCATTAGGAGGCCCTAAACGTTACAATTAACTATCATTTTTGCGTCGGATTCGAAAATCTAGACTCACAGGAGAACGACCATAAGGTGCCCGAGGCAGCAATAGACCCTTGGAGACAAGTCGGCTGGAGGACGATGTATTGAATCTCGACGCAATTTGAGAGTTCCATCGTATTAGGAGGCCCTGAACGTTACAATTAACTATCATTTTTGCGTCGGATTCGAAAATCTAGACATACAAGACAACGACCATAAGGTGCCCGAGGCAGCATTAGACCCTTGGAGACAAGTCGGCTGGAGGACGATGTATTGAATCTCGACGCAATTTGAGTGTCCCATCGTCATTAGGAGGCCCTAAACGTTACAAATAACTATCATTTTTGCGTCGAATTCGAAAATCTAGACTCACAGGAGAACGACCATAAGGTGCCCGAGGCAGCAATAGACCCTTGGAGACAAGTCGGCTGGAGGACGATGTATTGAATCTCGACGCAATTTGAGAGTTCTATCGTCATCAGGAGGCGCTGAACGTTACTATTCACTATCATTTTTGCGTCGGATTCGAAAATCTAGACTCACAGGAGAAGGATCATATGGTGCCCGAGGCAGCAACAGACCCTTGGAGACAAGTCGGCTGGAGGCCGATGTATTGAATCTCGACGCAATTTGAGTGTGCCGTCGTCATTAGGAGGCCCTGAACGTTACAATTAACTATCATTCTTCCGTCGGATTCGAAAATCTAGACTTACAAGAGAACGACCATAAGGTGCCCGAGGCAGCATTAGACCCTTGGAGACAAGTCGGCTGGAGGACGATGTATTGAATCTCGACGCAATTTGAGTGTCCCATCGTCATTAGGAGGCCCTAAACGTTACAATTAACTATCATTTTTGCGTCGGATTCGAAAATCTAGACTTACAAGAGAACGACCATAAGGTGAGCGAGGCAGCAATAGACCCTTGGAGACAAGTCGGCTGGAGGACGATGTATTGGATCGCGACGCAATTTGAGTGTTCCATCGTCATTACAAGGCCCTAAACGTTACAATTAACTATCATTTTTGCGTCGGATTCGATAATCTAAACTCACAGGAGAACGACCTTAAGGTGCCCGAGGCAGCAACAGACAATTGGAGACAAGTCGGCTGGAGGCCGATGTATTCAATCTTGACGCAATTTGAGTGTTCCATCGTCTTTACAAGGCCCTGAACGTTACAATTAACTATCATTTTAGCGTCGGATTCGAAAATCTACTCACCGGAGAAGTTCATACGGTGCTCGAGACAGCAATATACCCCTTGGAGACAAATCGACTCGAGGCCGATGTATTGAATATCGACGCAATTTGAGTGTTCCATCGTCATTAGGTCGCCCTGAACGTTACAATTAACTATCATTTTTGCGTCGGATTCGAAAATCTAGACTCACAGGAGAACGACCATAAGGTGCCCGAGGCAGCAATAGACATTTGGAGACAAGTCGGCTGGAGGACGATGTATTGAATCTCGACGCAATTTGAGTGTTCCATGGCCCATAGGAGGCCCTGAACGTTACAATTAACTATCAGTTTTTCGTCGGATTCGAAAATCTAGACTCACAGCAGACGGACCATTTGGTGCCCGAGGCTGCAATATCCCCTTGGAGACAATTCGGCTGGAGGACGATGTATTGAATCTCGACGCAATTTGAGTCTTCTATCGTCATTAGGAGGCGCTGAACGTTACAATTCACTATCATTTTTGCGTCGGATTCGAAAATCTAGACTCACAGGAGAAGGACCATAAGGTGCCCGAGGCAGCTTTAGACCCTTGGATACAAGTCGGCTGGAGGACGATGTATTGGATCGCCACGCAATTTGTGTGTTCCATCGTCATTAGGAGGCCCTGAATGTTACAATTAACTACCAGTTTTTCGTCGGATTCGATAATCTAAACTCACAGGAGAACGACCATAAGGTGCCCGAGGCAGCAACAGACCCTTGGAGACAAGTTGGCTGGAGGCCGATGTATTGAATCTCGACGCAATTTGAGAGTTCCATCGTCATTAGAAGGCCCTGAACGTTACAATTATCTATCATTTTTGCGTCGGATTCGAAAATCTAGACTTACAAGATAACGACCATAAGGTGCGCGAGGCAGCCATAGACCCTTGGAGACAAGTCGGCTGGAGGACGATGTATTGGATCGCGACGAAATTTGAGTGTTCCATCGTCATTACAAGGCCCTAAACGTTACAATTAACTATCATTTTTGCGTCGGATTCGATAATCTAAACTCACAGGAGAACGACCTTAAGGTGCCCGAGGCAGCAACAGACAATTGGAGACAAGTCGGCTGGAGGCCGATGTATTGAATCTCGACGCAATTTGAGTGTTCCATCGTCATTACAAGGCCCTGAACGTTACAATTAACTATCATTTTAGCGTCGGATTCGAAAATCTACTCACCGGAGAAGTTCATACGGTCTCGAGACAGCAATATACCCCTTGGAGACAAATCGACTCGAGGCCGATGTATTGAATATCGACGCAATTTGAGTGTTCCATCGTCATTAGGTCGCCCTGAACGTTACAATTAACTATCATTTTTGCGTCGGATTCGAAAATCTAGACTCACAGGAGAACGACCATAAGGTGCCCGAGGCAGCAATAGACCCTTGGAGACAAGTCGGCTGGAGGACGATGTATTGAATCTCGACGCAATTTGAGAGTTGTATCGTCTTCAGGAGGCGCTGAACGTTACTATTCACTATCATTTTTGCGTCGGATTCGAAAATCTAGACTCACAGGAGAAGGATCATATGGTGCCCGAGGCAGCAACAGACCCTTGGAGACAAGTCGGCTGGAGGCAGATGTATTGAATCTCGACGTAATTTGAGTGTTCCATTGTCATTACAAGGCCCTGAACGTTACAATTAACTATCATTTTAGCGTCGGATTCGAAAATCTACTCACAGGATAAGTTCATACGGTGCTCGAGACAGCAATATACCCCTTGGAGACAAATCGACTGGAGGCCGATGTATTGAATATCGACGCAATTTGAGTGCTCCATCGTCATTAGGAGGCCCTAAACGTTACAATTAACTATCATTTATGCGTCGGATTCGAAAATCTACTCACAGGAAAAGTTCATAAGTTACCCGAGGCAGCAATAGACCCTTGGAGACAAGTCGCCTGGAAACAGATGTATTGATTCTTGACGCAATTTGAGTGTGCCGTCGTCATTAGGTTAGGAGGCCCTGAACGTTACAATTAACTATCATTTTTCCGTCGGATTCGAAAATCTAGACTTACAAGAGAACGACCATAAGGTGCCCGAGGCAGCATTAGACCCTTGGAGACAAGTCGGCTGGAGGACGATGTATTGAATCTCGACGCAATTTGAGTGTCCCATCGTCATTAGGAGGCCCTAAATGTTACAATTAACTATCATTTTTGCGTCGGATTCGACAATCTAAACTCACAGGAGAACGACCATAAGGTGTCCGAGGCAGCAACAGACCCTTGGAGACAAGTCGGCTGGAGGCCGATGTATAGAATCTCGACGCAATTTGAGAGTTCCATCGTCATTAGAAGGCCCTGAACGTTACAATTAACTATCATTTTTGCGTCGGATTCGAAAATCTAGACTTACAAGAGAACGACCATAAGGTGCGCGAGGCAGCAATAGACCCTTGGACACAAGTCGGCTGGAGGACGATGTATTGGATCGCGACGCAATTTGAGTGATCCATCGTCATTACAAGGCCCTAAACGTTACAATTAACTATCATTTTTGCGTCGGATTCGATAATCTAAACTCACAGGAGAACGACCATAAGGTGCCCGAGGCAGCAATAGACCCTTGGAGACAAGTCGGCTGGAGGTCGATGTATTGAATCTCGACGCAATTTGAGTGTTCCATCGCCAATAGGAGGCCCTGAACGTTACAATTAACCATGAGTTTTGCGTCGGATTCGAAAATCTAGACTCACAGCAGACGGACCATTTGGTGCCCGAGGCTGCAATATCCCCTTGGAGACAATTCGGCTGGAGGACGATGTATTGAATCTCGACGCAATTTGAGTCTTCTATCGTCATTAGGAGGCGCTGAACGTTACAATTCACTATCAATTTTGCGTCGGATTCGAAAATCTACTCAAAGGAGAAGTTCATACGTTGCTCGAAAAAGCAATATACCCCTTGGAGACAAATCGACTGGAGGCCGATGTATTGAATCTCGACGCAATTTGAGTCTTCTATCGTCATTAGGAGGCGCTGAACGTTACAATTCACTATCATTTTTGCGTCGGATTCGAAAATCTAGACTCACAGGAGAAGGATCATATTGTGCCCGAGACTGCAATATCCCCTTGGATACAAGTCGGCTGGAGGCAGATGTATTGAATCTCGAAGCAATTTGAGTGTTCCATTGTCATTACAAGGCCCTGAACGTTACAATTAACTATCATTTTAGCGTCGGATTCGAAAATCTACTCACAGCATAAGTTCATACGGTGCTCGAGACAGCAATATACCCCTTGGAGACAAATCGACTGGAGGCCGATGTATTGAATATCGACGCAATTTGAGTGCTCCATCGTCATTAGGAGGCCATAAACGTTACAATTAACTATCATTTATGCGTCGGATTCGAAAATCTACTCACAGGAAAAGTTCATAAGTTACCCGAGGCAGCAATAGACCCTTGGAGACAAGTCGGCTAGAAACCGATGTATTGATTCTTGACGCAATTTGAGTGTGCCGTCGTCTATAGGTTAGGAGGCCCTGAACGTTACAATTAACTATCATTTTTCCGTCGGATTCGAAAATCTAGACTTACAAGAGAACGACCATAAGGTGCCCGAAGCAGCATTAGACCCTTGGAGACAAGTCGGCTGGAGGACGATGTATTGAATCTCGACGCAATTTGAGTGTCCCATCGTCATTAGGAGGCCCTAAACGTTAAAATTACCTATCATTTTTGCGTCGGATTCGACAATCTAAACTCACAGGAGAACGACCATAAGGTGCCCGAGGCAGCAACAGACCCTTGGAGACAAGTCGGCTGGAGGCCGATGTTATGAATCTCGACGCAATATGAGAGTTCCATCGTCATTAGAAGGCCCTGAACGTTACAATTAACTATCATTTTTGTGTCGGATTCGAAAATCTAGACTTACAAGAGAACGACCATAAGGTGCGCAAAGCAGCAATAGAACCTTGGAGACAAGTCGGCTGGAGGACGATGTATTGGATCGCGACGCAATTTGAGTGTTCCATCGTCATTACAAGGCCCTAAACGTTACAATTAACTATCACTTTTGCGTCGGATTCGATAATCTAAACTCACAGGAGAACGACCTTAAGGTGCCCGAGGCAGCAACAGACAATTGGAGACAAGTCGGCTGGAGGACGATGTATTGGATCGCGACGCAATTTGAGTGTTCCATCGTCATTAGGAGGCCCTGAATGTTACAATTAACTACCAGTTTTTCGTCGGATTCGATAATCAAAACTCACAGGAGAACGACCATAAGGTGCCCGAGGCAGCAACAGACCCTTGGAGACAAGTCGGCTGGAGGCCTATGTATTGAATCTCGACGCAATTTGAGTGTTCCATCGTCATTAGAAGGCCCTGAACGTTACAATTAACTATCATTTTTGCGTCGGATTCGAAAATCTAAACTTGCAAGAGAACGACCATAAGGTGCGCGAGGCAGCAATAGACCCTTGGAGACAGGTCGGCTGGAGGACGATGTATTGGATCGCGACGCAATTTGAGTGTTCCATCGTCATTACAAGGCCCTAAACGTTACAATTAACTATCATTTCTGCGTCGGATTCGATAATCTAAACTCACAGGAGAACGACCTTAAGGTGCCCGAGGCAGCAACAGACAATTTTAGACAAGTCGGCTGGAGGCCGATGTATTGAATCTCGACGCAATTTGAGTGTTCCATCGTCATTACAAGGCCCTGAACGTTACAATTAACTATCATTTTATCGTCGGATTCGAAAATCTACTCACCGGAGAAGTTCATACGGTGCTCGAGACAGCAATATACCCCTTGGAGACAAATCGACTCGAGGCCGATGTATTGAATATCGACGCAATTTGAGTGTTCCATCGTCATTAGGTTGCCCTGAACGTTACAATTAACTATCATTTTTGCGTCGGATTCGAAAATCTAGACTCACAGGAGAACGACCATAAGGTGCCCGAGGAAGCAATAGACCCTTGGAGACAAGTCGGCTGGAGGCCGATGTATTGAATCTCGACGCAATTTGAGTGTTCCATCGTCATTACAAGGCCCTGAACGTTACAATTAACTATCATTTTAGCGTCGGATTCGAAAATCTACTCAAAGGAGAAGTTCATACGGTGCTCGAAAAAGCAATATACCCCTTGGAGACAAATCGACTGGAGGCCGATGTATTGAATCTCGACGCAATTTGAGTCTTCTATCGTCATTAGGAGGCGCTGAACGTTACAATTCACTATCATTTTTGCGTCGGATTCGAAAATCTAGAC
The DNA here is from genome assembly GCF_023864345.2 of Schistocerca serialis cubense. NCBI lineage: Eukaryota > Metazoa > Arthropoda > Insecta > Orthoptera > Acrididae > Schistocerca > Schistocerca serialis. The sequence continues at coordinate 7,352,788 of NC_064647.1, forward strand.
TCACAGGAGAAGGATCATATTGTGCCCGAGACTGCAATATCCCCTTGGATACAAGTCGGCTGGAGGCAGATGTAGTGAATCTCGACGCAATTTGAGTGTTCCATTGTCATTACAAGGCCCTGAACGTTACAATTAATTATCATTTTAGCGTCCGATTCGAAAATCTACTCACAGGATAAGTTCATACGGTGCTCGAGACAGCAATATACCCCTTGGAGACAAATCGACTGGAGGCCGATGTATTGAATATCGACGCAATTTGAGTGCTCCATCGTCATTAGGAGGCCCTAAACGTTACAATTAACTATCATTTATGCGTCGGATTCGAAAATCTACTCACAGGAAAAGTTCATATGTTACCCGAGGCAGCAATTGACCCTTGGAGATAAGTCGGCTGGAAACCGATGTATTGATTCTTGACGCAATTTGAGTGTGCCGTCGTCATTAGGTTAGGAGGCCCTGAACGCTCCAATTAACTATCATTTTTCCGTCGGATTCGAAAATCTAGACTTACAAGAGAACGACCATAAGTTGCCCGAGGCAGCATTAGACCCTTGGAGACAAGTCGGCTGGAGGACGATGTATTGAATCTCGACGCAATTTGAGTGTCCCATCGTCATTAGGAGGCCCTAAACGTTACAATTAACTATCATTTTTGCGTCGGATTCGACAATCTAAACTCACAGGAGAACGACCATAAGGTGCCCGAGGCAGCAACAGACCCTTGGAGACAAGTCGGCTGGAGGCCGATGTATTGACTCTCGACGCAATTTGAGAGTTCCATCGTCATTAGAAGGCCCTGAACGTTACAATTAACTATCATTTTTGCGTCGGATTCGAAAATCTAGACTTACAAGAGAACGACCATAAGGTGCGCGAGGCAGCTATAGACCCCTGGAGACAAGTCGGCTGGAGGACGATGTATTGGATCGCGACGCAATTTGAGTGTTCCATCGTCATTACAAGGCCCTAAACGTTACAATTAACTATCATTTTTGCGTTGGATTCGATAATCAAAACTCACAGGAGAACGACCTTAAGGTGCCCGAGGCAGCAACAGACAATTGGAGACAAGTCGGCTGGAGGACGATGAATTGAATCTCGACGCAATTTGAGTGTTCCATCGTCTTTAGGAGTGCCTGAACGTTACAATTAGCTATCATTTATGCGTCGGATTCGATAATCTAAACTCACAGGAGAACGACCATAAGGTGCCCGAGGCAGCAATAGACCCTTGGAGACAAGTCGGCTGGAAACCGATGTATTGATTCCTGACGCAATTTGAGTGTTCCATCGTCATTAGGAGGCCCTGAACGTTACAATTAACAATCATTTTTGCGTCGGATTCGAAAATCTAGATTTACAAGAGAACGACCATAAGGTGCCTGAGGCAGATTTAGACCCTTGGAGACAAGTCGGCTGGAGGACGATGTATTGGATCGCGACGCAATTTGAGTGTTCCATCGTCATTAGGAGGCCCTGAATGTTACAATTAACTACCAGTTTTTCGTCGGATTCGATAATCAAAACTCACAGGAGAACGACCATAAGGTGCCCGAGGCAGCAACAGACCCTTGGAGACAAGTCGGCTGGAGGCCGATGTATAGAATCTCGACGCAATTTGAGAGTTCCATCGTCATTAGAAGGCCCTGAACGTTACAATTAACTATCATTTTTGCGTCGGATTCGAAAATCTAAACTTACAATAGAACGACCATAAGGTGCGCGGGGCAGCAATAGACCCTTGGAGACAGGTCGGCTGGAGGACGATGTATTGGATCGCGACGCAATTTGAGTGTCCCATCGTCATTACAAGGCCCTAAACGTTACAATTAACTATCATTTTTGCGTCGGATTCGATAATCTAAACTCACAGGAGAACGACCTTAAGGTGCCCGAGGCAGCAACAGACAATTGGAGACAAGTCGGCTGGAGGCCGATGTATTGAATCTCGACGCAATTTGAGTGTTCCATCGTCATTACAAGGCCCTGAACGTTACAATTAACTATCATTTTATCGTCGGATTCGAAAATCTACTCACCGGATAAGTTCATACGGTGTTCGAGACAGCAATATACCCCTTGGAGACAAATCGACTCGAGGCCGATGTATCGAATATCGACGCAATTTGAGTGTTCCATCGTCAATTGGTCGCCCTGAACGTTACAATTAACTATCATTTTTGCGTCGGATTCGAAAATCTAGACTCACAGGAGAACGACCATAAGGTGCCCGTGGCAGCTTCTGACCCTTGGAGACAAGTCGGTTGGAGGACGATGTATTGGATCGCGACGCAAAATGAGTGTTCCATCGTCATTAGGAGGCCCTGAATGTTACAATTAACTATCAGTTTTTCGTCGGATTCGAAAATCTAGACTCACTGGAGACGGACCATAAGGTGCCCGATGCAGCAATATCCCCTTGGAGACCAGTCCGCTGGAGGACGATGTATTGAATCGCGACGCAATTTGAGTGCTCCATCGTCATTTGAAGGCCCTGAACGTTACAATTAACTATCATTTTAGCGTCGGATTCGAAAATCTACTCAAAGGAGAAGTTCATACGGTGCTCGAAAAAGCAATATACCCCTTGGAGACAAATCGACTGGAGGCCGATGTATTGAATCTCGACGCAATTTGAGTCTTCTATCGTCATTAGGAGGCGCTGAACGTTACAATTCACTATCATTTTTGCGTCGGATTCGAAAATCTAGACTCACAGGAGAAGGATCATATTGTGCCCGAGACTGCAATATCCCCTTGGATACAAGTCGGCTGGAGGCAGATGTATTGAATCTCGACACAATTTGAGTGTTCCATTGTCATTACAAGGCCCTGAACGTTACAATTAACTATCATTTTGGCGTCGGATTCGAAAATCTACTCACAGGATAAGTTCATACGGTGCTCGAGACAGCAATATACCCCTTGGAGACAAATCGACTGGAGGCCGATGTATTGAATATCGACGCAATTTGAGTGCTCCATCGTCATTAGGAGGCCCTAAACGTTACAATTAACTATCATTTATGCGTCGGATTCGAAAATCTACTCACAGGAAAAGTTAATAAGTTACCCGAGGCTGCAATAGACCCTTGGAGACAAGTCGGCTGGAAACCGATGTATTGATTCTTGACGCAATTTGAGTGTGCCGTCGTCATTAGGTTAGGAGGCCCTGAACGTTACAATTAACTATCATTTTTCCGTCGGATTCGAAAATCTAGACTTACAAGAGAACGACCATAAGGTGCCCGAGGCAGCAATAGACCCTTGGAGACAAGTCGGCTGGAGGACGATGTATTGAATCTCGACGCAATTTGAGTGTCCCATCGTCATTAGGTGGCCCTAAACGTTACAATTAACTATCATTTTTGCGTCGGATTCGACAATCTAAACTCACAGGAGAACGACCATAAGGTGCCCGAGGCAGCAACAGACCCTTGGAGACAAGTCGGCTGGAGGCCGATGTATTGAATCTCGACGCAATTTGAGAGTTCCATCGTCATTAGAAGGCCCTGAACGTTACAATTAACTATCATTTTTGCGTCGGATTCGAAAATCTAGACTTACAAGAGAACGACCATAAGGTGCGCGAGGCAGCAATAGACCCTTGGAGACAAGTCGGCTGGAGGACGATGTATTGGATCGCGACGCAATTTGAGTGTTCCATCGTCATTACAAGGCCCTAAACGTTACAATTAACTATCATTTTTGCGTCGGATTCGATAATCTAAACTCACAGGAGAACGACCTTAAGGTGCCCGAGGCAGCAACAGACAATTGGAGACAAGTCGGCTGGAGGCCGATGTATTGAATCTTGACGCAATTTGAGTGTTCCATCGTCATTACAAGGCCCTGAACGTTACAATTAACTATCATTTTAGCGTCGGATTCGAAAATCTACTCACCGGAGAAGTTCATACGGTGCTCGAGACAGCAATATACCCCTTGGAGACAAATCGACTCGAGGCCGATGTATTGAATATCGACGCAATTTGAGTGTTCCATCGTCATTAGGTCGCCCTGAACGTTACAATTAACTATCATTTTTGCGTCGGATTCGAAAATCTAGACTCACAGGAGAACGACCATAAGGTGCCCGAGGCAGCAATTGACCCTTGGACACAAGTCGGCTGGAGGTCGATGTATTGAATCTCGACGCAATTTGAGTGTTCCATCGCCAATAGGAGGCCCTGAACGTTACAATTAACCATGAGTTTTGCGTCGGATTCGAAAATCTAGACTCACAGCAGACGGACCATTTGGTGCCCGAGGCTGCAATATCCCCTTGGAGACAATTCGGCTGGAGGACGATGTATTGAATCTCGATGCAATTTGAGTCTTCTATCGTCATTAGGAGGCGCTGAACGTTACAATTCACTATCAATTTTGCGTCGGATTCGAAAATCTAGACTCACAGGAGAAGGATCATATTGTGCCCGAGACAGCAATATCCCCATGGAGACAAGTCGGCTGGAGGACGATGTATTGAATCTCGACGCAATTTGAGTGTTCCATCGCCAATAGGAGGCCCTGAACGTTACAATTAACTATCAGTTTTTCGTCGGATTCGAAAATCTAGACTCACAGCAGACGGACCATTTGGTGCCCGAGGCTGCAATATCCCCTTGGAGACAATTCGGCTGGAGGACGATGTATTGAATCTCGATGCAATTTGAGTCTTCTATCGTCATTAGGAGGCGCTGAACGTTACAATTCACTATCAATTTTGCGTCGGATTCGAAAATCTAGACTCACAGGAGAAGGATCATATTGTGCCCGAGACAGCAATATCCCCATGGAGACAAGTCGGCAGGAGGACGATGTATTGAATCTCGACGCAATTTGAGTGTTCCATCGTTTTTAGGAGTCCCTGAACGTTACAATTAGCTATCATTTATGCGTCGGATTCGATAATCTAAACTCACAGGAGAACGACCATAAGGTGCCCGAGGCAGCAATGGACCCTTGGAGACAAGTCGGCTGGAAACCGATGTATTGATTTCTGACGCAATTTGAGTGTTCCATCGTCATTAGGAGGCCCCGAACGTTACAATTAACAATCATTTTTGCGTCGGATTCGAAAATCTAGATTTACAAGAGAACGACCATAAGGTGCCCGAGGCAGCTTTAGACCCTTGGAGACAAGTCGGCTGGAGGACGATGTATTGGATCGCGACGCAATTTGAGTGTTCCATCGTCATTAGGAGGCCCTGAATGTTACAATTAACTACCAGTTTTTCGTCGGATTCGATAATCAAAACTCACAGGAGAACGACCATAAGGTGCCCGAGGCAGCAACAGACCCTTGGAGACAAGTCGCCTGGAGGCCGATGTATTGAATCTCGACGCAATTTGAGAGTTCCATCGTCATTAGAAGGCCCTGAACGTTACAATTAACTATCATTTTTGCGTCGGATTCGAAAATCTAAACTTACAAGAGAACGACCATAAGGTGCGCGAGGCAGCAATAGACCCTTGGAGACAGGTCGGCTGGAGGACGATGTATTGGATCGCGACGCAATTTGAGTGTTCCATCGTCATTACAAGGCCCTAAACGTTACAATTAACTATCATATTTGCGTCGGATTCGATAATCTAAACTCACAGGAGAACGACCTTAAGGTGCCCGAGGCAGCAACAGACAATTGGAGACAAGTCGGCTGGAGGCAGATGTATTGAATCTCGACGCAATTTGAGTGTTCCATCGTCATTACAAGGCCCTGAACGTTACAATTAACTATCATTTTAGCGTCGGATTCGAAAATCTACTCACCGGAGAAGTTCATACGGTGCTCGAGACAGCAATATACCCCTTGGAGACAAATCGACTCGAGGCCGATGTATTGAATATCGACGCAATTTGAGTGTTCCATCGTCATTAGGTCGCCCTGAACATTACTATTAACTATCATTTTTGCGTCGGATTCGAAAATCTAGACTCACAGGAGAACGACCATAAGGTGCCCGTGGCAGCTATTGACCCTTGGAGACAAGTCGGTTGGAGGAAGATGTATTGGATCGCGACGCAAAATGAGTGTTCCATCGTCATTGGGAGGCCCTGAATGTTACAATTAACTATCAGTTTTTCGTCGGATTCGAAAATCTAGACTCACTGGAGACGGACCATAAGGTGCCCGATGCAGCAATATCCCCTTGGAGACCAGTCCGCTGGAGGACGATGTATTGAATCGCGACGCAATTTGTGTGCTCCATCGTCATTTGAAGGCCCTGAACGTTACAATTAACTATCATTTTAGCGTCGGATTCGAAAATCTACTCAAAGGAGAAGTTCATACGGTGCTCGAAAAAGCAATATACCCCTTCGAGACAAATCGACTGGAGGCCGATGTATTGAATCTCGACGCAATTTGAGTCTTCTATCGTCATTAGGAGGCGCTGAACGTTACAATTCACTATCATTTTTGCGTCGGATTCGAAAATCTAGACTCACAGGAGAAGGATCATATTGTGCCCGAGACTGCAATATCCCCTTGGATACAAGTCGACTGGAGGTCGATGTATTGACTCTCGACGCAATTTGAGTGGCCATCGTTTTTAGGAGTCCCTGAACGTTACAATTAACTATCATTTATGCGTCGGATTCGAAAATCTAGACTCACAGGAGAACGACCATAAGGTGCCCGAGGCAGCAATAGACCCTTGGAGACAAAACGGCTGGAAACCGATGTATTGATTCTTGACGCAATTTGAGTGTTCCATCGTCATTAGGAGGCCCTGAACGTTACAATTAACTATGAGTTTTGCGTCGGATTCGAAAATCTAGACTCACAGGAGAACGACCATAAGGTGCCCGAGGCAGCAATAGACCCTTGGAGACAAGTCGGCTGGAGGCCGATGTATTGAATCTCGACGCAATTTGAGTGTTCCATCGGCATTAGGAGGCCCTGAACGTTACAATTAACTATGAGTTTTGCGTCGGATTCGAAAATCTAGACTCACAGGAGAACGACCATAAGGTGCCCGAGGCAGCATTAGACCCTTGGAGACAAGTCGGCTGGAGGACGATGTATTGCATCGCGACGCAATTTGAGTGTTCCATCGTCATTAGGAGGCCCTGAATGTTACAATTAACTATCAGTTTTTCGTCGGATTCGAAAATCTAGACTCACAGCAGACGGACCATTTGGTGCCCGAGGCAGCAATATCCCCTTGGAGACAAATCGGCTGGAGGACGATGTATTGAATCTCGACGCAATTTGGGTCTTCTATCGTCATTAGGAGGCGCTGAACGTTACAATTCACTATCATTTTTGTGTCGGATTCGAAAATCTAGACTCACAGGAGAAGGATCATATTGTGCCCGAGACAGCAATATCCCCTTGGAGACAAGTCGGCTGGAGGCCGATGTATTTAATCTCGACGCAATTTGAGTGTTCCATCGTCATTAGGAGGCCCTGAACGTTACAATTAACTATCAGTTTCGCGTCGGATTCGAAAAACTAGAATCACAGGAGACGGACCACATGAAGCCCGAGGCAGCAATATCCCCTTGGAGACAAGTCGGATGGAGGTCGATGTATTGAATCTCGACTCAAATTGAGTGTTCCATCGGCATTAGGTGGCACTGAACGTTATAAGTAACAATATGTTTTGCGTCGGGTTCGAAAATCTAGACTCACAGCAGAACGATCACTACGTGCCCGTGGCAGCTATTGACCCTTGGAGACACGTCGGTTGGAGGACGATGTATTGGATCGCGACGCAAAATAAGTGTCTCATCGTCATTAGGAGGCCCTGAATGTTTCAATTAACTATCAGTTTTTCGTCGGATTCGAAAATCTAGACTCACTGGAGACGGACCATAAGGTGCCCGATGCAGAAATATCCCCTTGGAGACCAGTCCGCTGGAGGACGATGTATTGAATCTCGACGCAATTTGAGTGTTCCATCGTCTTTAGGAGTCCCTGAACGTTACAATTAACAATCATTTATGCGTCGGATTCGAAAATCTAGACTCACAGGAGAACGACCATAAGGTGCCACAGGCAGCAATAGACCCTTGGAGACAAGTCGGCTGGAAACCGATGTATTGATTCTTGACGCAATTTGAGTGTTCCATCGTCATTAGGAGGCCCTGAACGTTACAATTAACAATCATTTTATCGTCGGATTCGAAAATCTACTCACAGGAGAAGTTCATACGGTGCTCGAGAGAGCAATATACCCCTTGGAGACAAATCGACTGGAGGCCGAGGTATTGAATATCGACGCAATTTGAGTATTCCATCGTCATTAGGTCGCCCTGATCGTTGTAAAGAACTATCATTTTTGCGTCGGATTCGAAAATGTAGACTTACAAAAGAACGACCATAAGGTGCCCGAAGCAGTATTAGACCCTTGGAGACAAGTCGGCTGGAGGACGATGTATTGAATCTCGACGCAATTTGAGTGTTCCATGGTCTTTAGGAGTCCCTGAACGTTACAATTAACTATCATTTATGCGTCGGATTCGATAATCTAAACTCACAGGAGAACGACCATAAGGTGCCCGAGGCAGCAATAGACCCTTGGAGACAAGTCGGCTGGAAACCGATGTATTGTTTCTTGACGCAATTTGAGTGTTCCATCGTCATTAGGAGGCCCTGAACGTTACAATTAACAATCATTTTTGCGTCGGATTCGAAAATCTAGACTCACAGGAGAACGACCATAAGGTGCCCGAGGCAGCAATAGACCCTTGGAGACAAGACGGCTGGAAACCGATGTATTGATTCTTGACGCAAGTTGAGTGTTCCATCGTCATTAGGAGGCCCTGTACGTTACAATTAACTATGAGTTTTGCGTCGGATTCGAAAATCTAGACTCACAGGAGAACGACCATAAGGTGCCCGAGGCAGCAATAGACCCTTGGAGACAAGTCGGCTGGAGGCCGATGTATTGAATCTCGACGCAATTTGAGTGTTCCATCGGCATTAGGAGGCCCTGAACGTTACAATTAACTATGAGTTTTGCGTCGGATTCGAAAATCTAGACTCACAGGAGAACGACCATAAGGTGCCCGAGGCAGCATTAGACCCTTGGAGACAAGTCGGCTGGAGGACGATGTATTGCATCGCGACGCAATTTGAGTGTTCCATCGTCATTAGGAGGCCCTGAATGTTACAATTAACTATCAGTTTTTCGTCGGATTCAAAAATCTAGACTCACAGCAGACGGACCATTTGGTGCCCGAGGCAGCAATATCCCCTTGGAGACAAATCGGCTGGAGGACGATGAATTGAATCTCGACGCAATTTGGGTCTTCTATCGTCATTAGGAGGCGCTGAACGTTACAATTCACTATCATTTTTGTGTCGGATTCGAAAATCTAGACTCACAGGAGAAGGATCATATTGTGCCCGAGACAGCAATATCCCCTTGGAGACAAGTCGGCTGGAGGCCGATGTATTGAATCTCGACGCAATTTGAGTGTTCCATCGTCATTAGGAGGCCCTGAACGTTACAATTAACTATCAGTTTCGCGTCGGATTCGAAAAACTAGACTCACAGGAGACGGACCACATGGAGCCCGAGGCAGCAATATCCCCTTGGAGACAAGTCGGATGGAGGTCGATGTATTGAATCTCGACTCAATTTGAGTGTTCCATCGGCATTAGGTGGCACTGAACGTTACAAGTAACAATCAGTTTTGCGTCGGGTTCGAAAATCTAGACTCACAGCAGAACGATCACAACGTGCCCGTGGCAGCTATTGACCCTTGGAGACACGTCGGTTGGAGGACGATGTATTGGATCGCGACGCAAAATAAGTGTCTCATCGTCATTAGGAGGCCCTGAATGTTACAATTAACTATCAGTTTTTCGTCGGATTCGAAAATCTAGACTCACTGGAGACGGACCATAAGGTGCCCGATGCAGAAATATCCCCTTGGAGACCAGTCCGCTGGAGGACGATGTATTGAATCTCGACGCAATTTGAGTGTTCCATCGTCTTTAGGAGTCCCTGAACGTTACAATTAACAATCATTTATGCGTCGGATTCGAAAATCTAGACTCACAGGAGAACGACCATAAGGTGCCACAGGCAGCAATAGACCCTTGGAGACAAGTCGGCTGGAAACCGATGTATTGATTCTTGACGCAATTTGAGTGTTCCATCGTCATTAGGAGGCCCTGAACGTTACAATTAACAATCATTTTATCGTCGGATTCGAAAATCTACTCACAGGAGAAGTTCATACGGTGCTCGAGAGAGCAATATACCCCTTGGAGACAAATCGACTGGAGGCCGAGGTATTGAATATCGACGCAATTTGAGTATTCCATCGTCACTAGGTCGCCCTGATCGTTGTAAAGAACTATCATTTTTGCGTCGGATTCGAAAACGTAGACTTACAAAAGAACGACCATAAGGTGCCCGAGGCAGTATTAGACCCTTGGAGACAAGTCGGCTGGAGGACGATGTATTGAATCTCGACGCAATTTGAGTGTTCCATGGTCTTTAGGAGTCCCTGAGCGTTACAATTAACTATCATTTATGCGTCGGATTCGATAATCTAAACTCACAGGAGAACGACTATAAGGTGCCCGAGGCAGCAATAGACCCTTGGAGACAAGTCGGCTGGAAACCGATGTATTGATTCTTGACGCAATTTGAGTGTTCCATCGTCATTAGGAGGCCCTGAACGTTACAATTAACAATCATTTTTGCGTCGGATTCGAAAATCTAGATTTACAAGAGAACGACCATAAGGTGCCCGAGGCAGCATTAGACCCTTGGAGACAAGTCGGCTGGAGGACGATGTATTGGATCGCGACGCAATTTGAGTGTTCCATCGTCATTAGGTGGCCCTGAATGTTACAATTAACTATCAGTTTTTCGTCGGATTCGAAAATCTAGACTCACAGCACACGGACCATTTGGTGCCCGAGGCAGCAATATCCCCTTGGAGACAAATCGGCTGGAGGACGATGTATTGAATCTCGACGCAATTTGAGTCTTCTATCGTCATTAGGAGGCGCTGAACGTTACAATTCACTATCATTTTTGCGTCGGATTCGAAAATCTAGACTCACAGGAGAAGGATCATATTCTGCCCGAGACAGCAATATCCCCTTGGAGACAAGTCGGCTGGAGGCCGATGTATTGAATCTCGACGCAATTTGAGTGTTCCATCGTAATTAGGAGGCCCTGAACGTTACAATTAACTATCAGTTTCACGTCGGGTTCGAAAATCTAGACTCACAGCAGAACGATCAGAAGGTGCCCGTGGCAGCTATTGACCCTTGGAGACAAGTCGGTTGGAGGAAGATATATTGGATCGCGACGCAAAATGAGTGTTCCATCGTCATTAGGAGGCCTTGAATGTTACAATTAACTATCAGTTTTTCGTCGGATTCGAAAATCTAGACTCACTGGAGACGGACCATAAGGTGCCCGATGCAGCAATATCCCCTTGGAGACCAGTCCGCTGGATGACGATGTATTGAATCGCGACGCAATTTGAGTGCTCCATCGTCATTTGAAGGCCCTGAACGTTACAATTAACTATCATTTTTGCGTCGGATTCGAAAATCTAGACTCACAGGAGAACTACCATAAGGTGCCCGAGGAAGCGATAGACCCATGGAGACAAGTCGGCTGGAGGACGATGTATTGAATCTCGACGCAATTTGAGAGTTCCATCGTCATTAGGTGGCCCTGAACGTTACAATTAACAATCAGTTTCGCGTCGCGCTCGAAAATCTGGACTCACATGAGAGCGAACATAAGAGGTCGGAGGCAGTAATATCCCCATGGAGACAAGTCGGCTGGAGGACGATGTATTGAATCTCGACGCAATTTGAGTGTCCCATCGTCATTAGGAGGCCCTGACCGTTATAATTAACTATCATTTTTGCGTCGGATTCGATAATCTAAACTCACAGGAGAACGACCATAAGGTGCCCGAGGCAGCAACAGACCCTTGGAGACAAGTCGGCTGGAGGCCGATGTATTGGATCTCGACGCAATTTGAGTGTTCCATCGTCATTACAAGGCCCTGAACGTTACAATTAACTATCATTTTAGCGTCGGATTCGAAAATCTACTCACAGGAGAAGTTCATACGGTGCTCGAGACAGCAATATACCCCTTGGAGACAAATCGACTGGAGGCCGATGTATTGAATCTCGACGCAATTTGAGTCTTCTATCGTCATTAGGAGGCGCTGAACGTTACAATTCACTATCATTTTTGCGTCGGATTCGAAAATCTAGACTCACAGGAGAAGGATCATATTGTGCCCGAGACTGCAATATCCCCTTGGATACAAGTCGACTGGAGGTCGATGTATTGACTCTCGACGCAATTTGAGTGTTCCATCGTTTTTAGGAGTCCCTGAACGTTACAATTAACTATCATTTATGCGTCGGATTCGAAAATCTAGACTCACAGGAGAACGACCACAAGGTGCCAGAGGCAGCAATTGACCCTTGGAGACAAGTCGGCTGGAAACCGATGTATTGATTCTTGACGCAATTTGAGTGTTCCATCGTCATTAGGAGGCCCTGAACGTTACAATTAACAATGAGTTTTGTGTCGGATTCGAAACTCTAGACTCACAGGAGAACGACCATAAGGTGCACGAGGCAGCAATAGACCCATGGAGAAAAGTCGGCTGGAGGCCGATGTATTGAATCTCGACGCAATTTGAGTGTTCCATCGGCATTACGAGGCCCTGAACGTTAGAGTTAACTATCATTTTAGCGGTTGATTCGAAATCTACTCACAGGAGAAGTTCATACGGTGCTCGAGACAGCAATATACCCCTTGGAGACAAATCGACTGGAGGCCGATGTATTGAATATCGACGCAATTTGAGTGTTCCCTCGTCATTAGGTCGCCCTGATCGTTATAATGAACTACCATTTTTGCGTCGGATTCGAAAATCTAGACTCACAGCAGACGGACCATTTGGTGCCCGAGGCAGCAATATCCCCTTGGAGACAAATCGGCTGGAGGACGATGTATTGAATCTCGACGAAATTTGAGTCTTCTATCGTCATTAGGAGGCGCTGAACGTTACAATTCACTATCATTTTTGCGTCGGATTCGAAAATCTAGACTCACAGGAGAAGGATCATCTTGTGCCCGAGACAGCAATATCCCCTTGGAGACAAGTCGGCTGGAGGCCGATGTATTGAATCTCGACGCAATTTGAGTGTTCCATCGTTATTAGGAGGCCCTGAACGTTACAATTAACTATCAGTTTCGCGTCGGGTTCGAAAATCTAGACTCACAGCAGAACGATCACAAGGTGCCCGTGGCAGCTATTGACCCTTGGAGACAAGTCGGTTGGAGGACGATGTATTGGATCGCGACGCAAAATGAGTGTTCCATCGTCATTAGGAGGCCCTGAATGTTACAATTAACTATTAGTTTTTCGTCGGATTCGATAATCAAAACTCACAGGAGAACGACCATAAAGTGCCCGAGGCAGCAACAGACCCTTGGAGACAAGTCGGCTGGAGGCCGATGTATTGAATCTCGACGCAATTTGGGAGTTCCATCGTCATTAGAAGGCCCTGAACGTTACAATTAACTATCATTTTTGCGTCGGATTCGAAAATCTAAACTTACAAGAGAACGACCATAAGGTGCGCGAGGCAGCAATAGACCCTTGGAGACAGGTCGGCTGGATGACGATGTATTGGATCGCGACGCAATTTGAGTGTTGCATCGTCATTACAAGGCCCTAAACGTTACAATTAACTATCATTTTTGCGTCGGATTCGATAATCTAAACTCACAGGAGAACGACCTTAAGGTGCCCGAGGCAGCAACAGACAATTGGAGACAAGTCGGCTGGAGGCTGATGTATTGAATCTCGACGCAATTTGAGTGTTCCATCGTCATTACAAGGCCCTGAACGTTACAATTAACTATCATTTTAGCGTCGGATTCGAAAATCTACTCACCGGAGAAGTTCATACGGTGCTCGAGACAGCAATATACCCCTTGGAGACAAATCGACTCGAGGCCGATGTATTGAATATCGAAGCAATTTGAGTGTTCCATCGTCATTACGTCGCCCTGAACGTTACAATTAACTATCATTTTTGCGTCGGATTCGAAAATCTAGACTCACAGGAGAACGACCATAAGGTGCCCGTGGCAGCTATTGACCCTTGGAGACAAGTCGGTTGGAGGACGATGTATTGGATCGCGACGCAAAATGAGTGTTCCATCGTCATTAGGAGGCCCTGAATGTTACAATTAACTATCAGTTTTTCGTCGGATTCGAAAATCTAGACTCACTGGAGACGGACCATAAGGTGCCCGATGCAGCAATATCCCCTTGGAGACCAGTCCGCTGGAGGACGATGTATTGAATCGCGACGCAATTTGAGTGCTCCATCGTCATTTGAAGGCCCTGAACGTTACAATTAACTATCATTTATGCGTCGGATTCGAAAATCTAGACTCACAGGAGAACGACCATAAGGTGCCCGAGGAAGCAATAGACCCTTGGAGAAAAGTCGGCTGGATGCCGATGTATTGAATCTCGACGCAATTTGAGTGTTCCATCGTCATTACAAGGCCCTGAACGTTACAATTAACTATCATTTTAGCGTCGGATTTGAAAATCTACTCAAAGGAGAAGTTCATACGGTGCTCGAAAAAGCAATATACCCCTTGGAGACAAATCGACTGGAGGCCGATGTATTGAATCTCGACGCAATTTGAGTCTTCTATCGTCATTAGGAGGCGCTGAACGTTACAATTCACTATCATTTTTGCGTCGGATTCGAAAATCTAGACTCACAGGAGAAGGATCATATTGTGCCCGAGACTGCAATATCCCCTTGGATACAAGTCGACTGGAGGTCGATGTATTGACTCTCGACGCAATTTGAGTGTTCCATCGTTTTTAGGAGTCCCTGAACGTTACAATTAACTATCATTTATGCGTCGGATTCGAAAATCTAGACTCACAGGAGAACGACCATAAGGTGCCCGAGGCAGCAATAGACCCTTGGAGACAAAACGGCTGGAAACCGATGTATTGATTCTTGACGCAATTTGAGTGTTCCATCGTCATTAGGAGGCCCTGAACGTTACAATTAACTATGGGTTTTGCGTCGGATTCGAAAATCTAGACTCACAGGAGAACGACCATAATGTGCCCGAGGCAGCAATAGACCCTTGGAGACAAGTCGGCTGGAGGCCGATGTATTGAATCTCGACGCAATTTGAGTGTTCCATCGGCATTAGGAGGCCCTGAACGTTACAGTTAACTATCATTTTAGCGTCGGATTCGAAAATCTACTCACAGGAGAAGTTCATACGGTGCTCGAGACAGCAATATACCCCTTGGAGACAATTCGACTGGAGGCCGATGTATTGAATATCGACGCAATTTGAGTGTTCCATCGTCATTAGGTCGCCCTGATCGTTATAATGAACTATCATTTTTGCGTCGGATTCGAAAATCTAGACTTACATGAGAACGACCATAAGGTGCCCGAGGCAGCATTAGACCCTTGGAGACAAGTCGGCTGGAGGACGATGTATTGGATCGCGACGCAATTTGAGTGTTCCATCGTCATTAGGAGGCCCTGAATGTTACAATTAACTATCAGTTTTTCGTCGGATTCGAAAATCTTGACTCACAGCAGACGGACCATTTGGTGCCCGAGGCAGCAATATCCCCTTGGAGACAAATCGGCTGGAGGACGATGTATTGAATCTCGACGCAATTTGGGTCTTCTATCGTCATTAGGAGGGGCTGAACGTTACAATTCACTATCATTTTTGCGTCGGATTCGAAAATCTAGACTCACAGGAGAAGGATCATATTGTGCCCGAGACAGCAATATCCCCTTGGAGACAAGTCGGCTGGAGGCCGATGTATTGAATCTCGACGCAATTTGAGTGTTCCATCGTCATTAGGAGGCCCTGAACGTTACAATTAACTATCAGTTTCGCGTCGGATTCGAAAAACTAGACTCACAGGAGACGGACCACATGGTGCCCGAGGCAGCAATATCTCCTTGGAGACAAGTCGGATGGAGGTCGATGTATTGAATCTCGACTCAATTTGAGTGTTCCATCGGCATTAGGTGGCACTGAACGTTACAAGTAACAATCAGTTTTGCGTCGGGTTCGAAAATCTAGACTCACAGCAGAACGATCACAACGTGCCCGTGGCAGCTATTGACCCTTGGAGACAAGTCGGTTGGAGGACGATGTATTGGATCGCGACGCAAAATAAGTGTTCCATCGTCATTAGGAGGCCCTGAATGTTACAATTAACTATCAGTTTTTCGTCGGATTCAAAAATCTAGACTCACTGGAGACGGACCATAAGGTGCCCGATGCAGAAATATCCCCTTGGAGACCAGTCCGCTGGAGGACGATGTATTGAATCTCGACGCAATTTGAGTGTTCCATCGTCTTTAGGAGTCCCTGAACGTTACAATTAACAATCATTTATGCGTCGGATTCGAAAATCTAGACTCACAGGAGAACGACCATAAGGTGCCACAGGCAGCAATAGACCCTTGGAGACAAGTCGTCTGGAAACCGATGTATTGATTCTTGACGCCATTTGAGTGTTCCATCGTCATTAGGAGGCCCTGAACGTTACAATTAACAATCATTTTATCGTCGGATTCGAAAATCTACTCACAGGAGAAGTTCATACGGTGCTCGAGACAGCAATATACCCGTTGGAGACAAATCGACTGGAGGCCGATGTATTGAATATCGACGCAATTTGAGTATTCCATCGTCATTAGGTCGCCCTGAACGTTATAAAGAACTATCATTTTTGCGTCGGATTCGAAAATGTAGACTTACAAAAGAACGACCATAAGGTGCCCGAGGCAACATTAGACCCTTGGAGACAAGTCGGCTGGAGGACGATATATTGAATCTCGACGCAATTTGAGTGTTCCATGGTCTTTAGGAGTCCCTGAACGTTACAATTAACTATCATTTATGCGTCGGATTCGATAATCTAAACTCACAGGAGAACGACCATAAGGTGCCCGAGGCAGCAATAGACCCTTGGAGACAAGTCGGCTGGAAAACGATGTATTGATTCTTGACGCAATTTGAGTGTTCCATCGTCATTAGGAGGCCCTGAACGTTACAATTAACATTCATTTTTGCGTCGGATTCGAAAATCTAGATTTACAAGAGAACGACCATAAAGTGCCCGAGGCAGCATTAGACCCTTGGAGACAAGTCGGCTGGAGGACGATGTATTGGATCGCGACGCAATTTGAGTGTTCCATCGTCATTAGGTGGCCCTGAATGTTACAATTAACTATCAGTTTTTCGTCGGATTCGAAAATCTAGACTCACAGCACACGGACCATTTGGTGCCCGAGGCAGCAATATCCCCTTGGAGACAAATCGGCTGGAGGACGATGGATTGAATCTCGACGCAATTTGAGTCTTCTATCGTCATTAGGAGGCGCTGAACGTTACAATTCACTATCATTTTTGCGTCGGATTCGAAAATCTAGACTCACAGGAGAAGGATCATATTGTGCCCGAGACAGCAATATCCCCTTGGAGACAACTCGGCTGGAGGCCGATGTATTGAATCTCGACGCAATTTGAGTGTTCTATCGTTATTAGGAGGCCCTGAACGTTACAATTAACTATCAGTTTCGCTTCGGGTTCGAAAATCTAGACTCACAGCAGAACGATCACAAGGTGCCCGTGGCAGCTATTGACCCTTGGAGACAAGTCGGTTGGAGGACGATGTATTGGATCGCGACGCAAAATGAGTGTTCCATCGTCATTAGGAGGCCTTGAATGTTACAATTAACTATCAGTTTTTCGTCGGATTCGAAAATCTAGACTCACTGGAGACGGACCACAAGGTGCCCGATGCAGCAATATCCCCTTGGAGACCAGTCCGCTGGAGGACGATGTATTGAATCGCGACGCAATTTGAGTGCTCCATCGTCATTTGAAGGCCCTGAACGTTACAATGAACTACCATTTTTGCGTCGGATTCGAAAATCTAGACTCACAGGAGAACGACCATAAGGTGCCCGAGGAAGCGATAGACCCTTGGAGACAAGTCGGCTGGAGGACGATGTATTGAATCTCGACGCAATTTGAGTGTCCCATCGTCATTAGGAGGCCCTGACCGTTATAATTAACTATCATTTTTGCGTCGGATTCGATAATCTAAACTCACAGGAGAACGACCATAAGGTGCCCGAGGCACCAACAGACCTTTGGAGACAAGTCGGCTGGAGGCCGATGTATTGAATCTCGACGCAATTTGAGTGTTCCACCGTCATTACAAGGCCCTGAACGTTACAATTAACTATCATTTTAGCGTCGGATTCGAAAATCTACTCACAGGAGAAGTTCATACGGTGCTCGAGACAGCAATATACCCCTTGGAGACAAATCGACTGGAGGCCGATGTATTGAATCTCGACGCAATTTGAGTCTTCTATCGTCATTAGGAGGCGCTGAACGTTACAATTCACTATCATTTTTGCGTCGGATTCGAAAATCTAGACTCACAGGAGAAGGATCATATTGTGCCCGAGACTGCAATATCCCCTTGGATACAAGTCGACTGGAGGTCGATGTATTGACTCTCGACGCAATTTGAGTGTTCCATCGTTTTTAGGAGTCCCTGAACGTTACAATTAACTATCATTTATGCGTCGGATTCGAAAATCTAGACTCACAGGAGAACGACCACAAGGTGCCAGAGGCAGCAATAGACCCTTGGAGACAAGTCGGCTGGAAACCGATGTATTGATTCTTGACGCAATTTGAGTGTTCCATCGTCATTAGGAGGCCCTGAACGTTACAATTCACTATCATTTTTGCGTCGGATTCGAAAATCTAGACTCACAGGAGAAGGACCATGTGGTGCCCGAGGCAGCGATATTTCCTTGGAGACAAGTTGGCTGGAGGCCGATGTATTGAATCTCGACGCAATTTGAGTGTTCCATCGTCATTACAAGTCCCTGAACGTTACAATTAACTATCATTTATGCGTCGGATTCGAAAATCTAGACTCACAGGAGAACGACCACAAGGTGCCAGAGGCAGCAATAGACACTTGGAGACAAGTCGGCTGGAAACCGATGTATTGATTCTTGACGCAATTTGAGTGTTCCATTGTCATTAGGAGGCCCTGAACGTTACAATTCACTATCATTTTTGCGTCGGATTCGAAAATCTAGACTCACAGGAGAAGGACCATGTGGTGCCCGAGGCAGCGATATTTCCTTGGAGACAAGTCGGCTGGAAACCGATGTATTGATTCTTGACGCAATTTGAGTGTTCCATCGTCATTAAGAGGCCCTGAACGTTACAATTAACAATGAGTTTTGTGTCGGATTCGAAACTCTAGACTCACAGGAGAACGACCATAAGGTGCACGAGGCAGCAATAGACCCATGGAGAAAAGTCGGCTGGAGGCCGATGTATTGAATCTCGACGCAATTTGAGTGTTCCATCGGCATTACGAGGCCCTGAACGTTACAGTTAACTATCATTTTAGCGGTTGATTCGAAAATCTACTCACAGGAGAAGTTCATACGGTGCTCGAGACAGCAATATACCCCTTGGAGACAAATCGACTGGAGGCCGATGTATTGAATATCGACGCAATTTGAGTGTTCCCTCCTCATTAGGTCGCCCTGATCGTTATAATGAACTATCATTTTTGCGTCGGATTCGAAAATGTAGACTCACAGCAGACGGACCATTTGGTGCCCGAGGCAGCAATATCCCCTTGGAGACAAATCGGCTGGAGGACGATGTATTGAATCTCGACGCAATTCGAGTCTTCTATCGTCATTAGGAGGCGTTGAACGTTACAATTCACTATCATTTTTGCGTCGGATTCGAAAATGTGGACTCACAGGAGAAGGATCATATTGTGCCCGAGACAGCAATATCCCCTTGGAGACAAGTCGGCTGGAGGCCGATGTATTGAATCTCGACGCAATTTGAGTGTTCCATCGTTATTAGGAGGCCCTGAACGTAACAATTAACTATCAGTTTTGCGTCGGGTTCGAAAATCTAGACTCACAGCAGAACGATCACAAGGTGCCCGTGGCAGCTATTGACCCTTGGAGACAAGTCGGTTGGAGGACGATGTATTGGATCGCGACGCAAAATGAGTGTTCCATCGTCATTAGGAGGCCCTGAATGTTACAATTAACTATCAGTTTTTCGTCGGATTCGAAAATCTAGACTCACTGGAGACGGACCATAAGGTGCCCGATGCAGCAATATCCCCTTGGAGACCAGTCCGCTTGAGGACGATGTATTGAATCGCGACGCAATTTTAGTGCTCCATCGTCATTTGAAGGCCCTGAACGTTACAATTAACTATCATTTTTGCGTCGGATTCGAAAATCTAGACTCACAGGAGAATGACCATAACGTGCCCGAGGAAGCGATAGACCCTTGGAGACAAGTCGGCTGGAGGACGATGTATTGATTCTCGACGCAATTTGAGTGTTCCATCGTTTTTAGGAGTCCCTGAACGTTACAATTAACTATCATTTATGCGTCGGATCCGAAAATCTAGACTCACAGGAGAACAACCATAAGGTGCCCGAGGCAGCAATAGACCCTTGGAGACAAGTCGGCTGGAGGCCGATGTATTGAATCTCGACGCAATTTGAGTGTTCCATCGTCATTATAAGGCCCTGAACGTTACAGTTAACTATCATTTATGCGTCGGATTCGAAAATCTAGACTCACAGGAGAACGACCATAAGGTGCCCGAGGCAGAATTGATCCTTGGAGACAAAACGGCTGGAAACCGATGTATTGATTCTTGACGCAATTTGAGTGTTCCATCGTCATTAGGAGGCCCTGAACGTTACAATTAACTATGAGTTTTGCGTCGGATACGAAACTCGAGACTCACAGGAGAACGACCATAAGGTGCCCGAGGCAGCAATAGACCCTTGGAGACAAGTCGGCTGGAGGCCGATGTATTGAATCTCGACGCAATTTGAGTGTGCCATCGGCATTAGGAGGCCCTGAACGTTACAGTTAACTATCATTTTAGCGTCGGATTCGAAAATCTAGACTCACAGGAGAAGGATCATATTGTGCCCGAGACAGCAAAATCCCCTTGGGGACAAGTCGGCTGGAGGCCGGTGTATTGAATCTCGACGCAATTTGAGTGTTCCATCGTCATTAGGAGGCCCTGAACGTTACAATTAACTATCAGTTTCGCGTCGGATTCGAAAATCTAGACTCACAGGATACGGACCACATGGAGCCCGAGGCAGCAATATCCCCTTGGAGACAATTTGGCTGGAGGTCGATGTATTGAATCTCGACTCAATTTGAGTGCTCCATCGTCACTAGGAGGCCCTGAACGTTACAATTAACAATCAGTTTTGCGTCGGGTTCGAAAATCTAGACTCACAGCAGAACGATCACAACGTGCCCGAGGCAGCAATAGACCCTTGGAGACAAGTCGGCTGGAGGACGATGTATTGAATCTCGACGCAATTTGAGTGTTCCATCGGCATTAGGAGGCCCTGAACGTTACAGTTAACTATTATTTTAGCGTCGGATTCGAAAATCTACTAACAGGAGAAGGTTCATATGGTGCACGAGACTGCAATATCCCCTTGGATACAAGTCGACTGGAGGTCGATGTATTGACTCTCGACGCAATTTGAGTGTTCCATCGTCTTTAGGAGTCCCTGAACGTTACAATTAACTATCATTTATGCGTCGGATTCGAAAATCTAGACTCACAGGAGAACGACCATAAGGTGCCAGAGGCAGCAATAGACCCTTGGAGACAAGTCGGCTGGAAACCGATGTATTGATTCTTGACGCAATTTGAGTGTTCCATCGTCATTAGGAGGCCCTGAACGTTACAATTCACTATCATTTTTGCGTCGGATTCGAAAATCTAGACTCACAGGAGAAGGACCATGTGGTGCCCGAGGCAGCGATATCCCCTTGGAGACAAGTCGGCTGGAGGCCGGTGTATTGAATCTCGACGCAATTTGAGTGTTCCATCGCCATTACTAGGCCCTGAACGTTACAATTAACTATCATTTATGCGTCGGATTCGAAAATCTATACTCACAGGAGAACGACCATAAGGTGCCCGAGGCAGCAATAGACCCTTGGAGACAAAACGGCTGGAAACCGATGTATTGATTTTTGACGCAATTTGAGTGTTCCATCGTCATTAGGAGGCCCTGAACGTTACAATTAACTATGAGTTTTGTGTCGGATTCGAAACTCTAGACTTACAGGAGAACGACCATAAGGTGCACGAGGCAGCAATAGACCCTTGGAGACAAGTCGGCTGGAGGCCGATGTATTGAATCTCGACGCAATTTGAGTGTTCCATCGGCATTACAAGGCCCTGAACGTTACAGTTAACTATCATTTTAGCGTCGGATTCGAAAATCTACTCACAGGAGAAGTTCATACGGTGCTCGAGACAGCAATATACCCCTTGGAGACAAATCGACTGGAGGCCGATGTATTGATTATCGACGCAATTTGAGTGTTCCCTCGTCATTAGGAGGCGCTGAACGTTACAATTCACTATCATTTTTGCGTCGGATTCGAAAATCTAGACTCACAGGAGAAGGATCATATTGTGCCCGAGACAGCAATATCCCCTTGGAGACAAGTCGGCTGGAGGCCGATGTATTGAATCTCGACGCAATTTGAGTGTTCCATCGTTATTAGGAGGCCCTGAACGTTACAATTAACTATCAGTTTCGCATCGGGTTCGAAAATCTAGACTCACAGCAGAACGATCACAAGGTGCCAGTGGCAGCTATTGACTCTTGGAGACAAGTCGGTTGGAGGCCGATGTATTGAATCTCGACGCAATTTGAGTGTTCCATCGTCATTAGGAGGCCCTAAACGTTGCAATTAACTATCATTTTAGCGTCGGATTCGAAAATCTACTCACAGGAGAAGTTCATACGGTGCTCGAGACAGCAATATACCCCTTGGAGACAAATCGACTGGAGGCCGATGTATTGAATATCGACGCAATTTGTGTGTTCCCTCGTCATTAGGAGGCGCTGAACGTTACAATTAACAATCAGTTTCGCGTCGCATTCGAAAATCTAGACTCACATGAGAGCGAACATAAGAGGTCGGAGGCAGTAATATCCCCATGGAGACAAGTCGGCTGGAGGACGATGTATTGAATCTCGACGCAATTTGAGTGTCCCATCGTCATTAGGAGGCCCTGAACGTTATAATTAACTACCATTTTTGCGTCTGATTCGATAATCTAAACTCACAGGAGAACGACCATAAGGTGCCCGAGGCAGCGACAGACCCTTGGAGACAAGTCGGCTGGAGACCGATGTATTGAATCTCGACGCAATTTGAGTGTTCCATCGTCATTACAAGGCCCTGAACGTTACAATTAACTATCATTTTAGCGTCGGATTCGAAAATCTACTCACAGGAGATGTTCATACGGTGCTCGAGACAGCAATAAACCCCTTGGAGACAAATCGACTGGAGGCCGATGTATTGAATCTCGACGCAATTTGAGTGTTCCATCGTCATTACAAGGCCCTGAACATTACATTTAACTATCATTTATGCGTCGGATTCGAAAATCTAGACTCACAGGAGAACGACCATAAGGTGCCCGAGGCAGAATTGACCCTTGGAGACAAAACGGCTGGAAACCGATGTATTGATTCTTGACGCAATTTGAGTGTTCCATCGTCATTAGGAGGCCCTGAACGTTACAATTAACTATGAGTTTTGCGTCGGATACGAAACTCGAGACTCACATGAGAACGACCATAAGGTGCCCGAGGCAGCAATAGACCCTTGGAGACAAGTCGGCTGGAGGCCGATGTATTGAAACTCGACGCAATTTGAGTGTTCCATCGGCATTAGGAGGCCCTGAACGTTACAGTTAACTATCATTTTAGTGTCGGAATCGAAAATCTACTCACAGCAGAAGTTCATACGGTGCTCGAGACAGCAATATACCCCTTGGAGACAAATCGACTGGAGGCCGATGTATTGAATATCGACGCAATTTGAGTGTTCCCTCGTAATTAGGTCGCCCTGATCGTTATAATGAACTATCATTTTTGCGTCGGATTCGAAAATCTAGACTTACAAGAGAACGACCACAAGGTGCCCGAGGCAGCATTAGACCCTTGGAGACAAGTTCTTCTGGAGGACGATGTATTGGATCGCGACGCAATTTGAGTGATCCATCGTCATTAGGAGGCCCTGAATATTACAATTAACTATCAGTTTTTCGTCGGATTCGAAAATCTAGACTCACAGCAGACGGACCATTTGGTGCCCGAGGCAGCAATATCCCCTTGGAGACAAATCGGCTGGAGGACGATGTATTGAATCTCGACGCAATTTGAGTCTTCTATCGTCATTAGGAGGCGCTGAACGTTACAATTCACTATCATTTTTGCGTGGGATTCGAAAATCTAGACTCACAGGAGAAGGATCATATTGTGCCCGAGACAGCAAAACCCCCTTGGAGACAAGTCGGCTGGAGGCCGGTGTATTGAATCTCGACGCAATTTGAGTGTTCCATCGTCATTAGGAGGCCCTGAACGTTACAATTAACTATCAATTTCGCGTCGGATTCGAAAATCTAGACTCACAGGAGACGGACCACATGGAGCCCGAGGCAGCAATATCCCCTTGGAGACAAGTCGGCTGGAGGTCGATGTATTGAATCTCGACTCAATTTGAGTGTTCCATCGTCATTAGGTGGCACTGAACGTTACAAATAACAATCAGTTTTGCGTCGGGTTCGAAAATCTAGACTCACAGCAGAACGATCACAACGTGCCCGTGGCAGCTATTGACAATTGGAGACAAGTCGGTTGGAGGACGATGTATTGGATCGCGACGCAAAATAAGTGTTCCATCGTCATTAGGAGGCCCTGAATGTTACAATTAACTATGAGTTTTTCGTCGGATTCGAAAATCTAGACTCACAGGCGAAAGACCATAAGGTGCCCGAGGCAGCATAGACCCTTGGAGACAAGTCGACTGGAAACCGATGTATTGATTCTTGACGCAATTTGAGTGTTCCATCGTCATTAGGAGGCCCTGAACGTTACAATTCACTATCATTTTTGCGTCGGATTCAAAAATCTAGACTTACAAGAGAACGACCATAAGGTGCCCGAGGCAGCATTAGACCCTTGGAGACAAGTCGGCTGGAGGACGATGTATTGAATCTCGACGCAATTTGAGTGTCCCATCGTCATTAGGAGGCCCCAAACGTTACAATTAACTATCATTTTAGCGTCGGATTCGAAAATCTACTAACAGGAGAAGGATCATATGGTGCACGAGACTGCAATATCCCCTTGGATACAAGTCGGCTGGAGGCCGATGTATTGATTCTCAACGCAATTCGGGTGTTCCATCGTCATTAGGAGGCCCTAAACCTTACAATTAACTATCAGTTTCGCGTCGGATTCGAAAATCTACTCACAGGAGAAGTTCATACGGTGCTCGAGACAGCTATATACCCCTTGGAGACAAATCGACTGGAGGCCGATGTATTGAATATCGACGCAATTTGAGTGTTCCATCGTCATTAGGTCGCCCTGAACGTTACAATTAACTATCATTTTTGCGTCGGATTCGATAATCTAAACTCACAGGAGAACGACCATAAGGTGCCCGAGGCAGCATTAGACCCTTGGAGACAAGTCGGCTGGAAACCGATGTATTGATTCTTGACGCAATTTGAGTGTTCCATCGTCATTAGGAGGCCCTGAACGTTACAATTCACTATCATTTTTGCGTCGGATTCGAAAATCTAGACTCACAGGAGAAGGACCATGTGGTGGCCGAGGCAGCGATATCCCCTTGGAGACAAGTCGGCTGGAGGCCGATGTATTGAATCTCGACGCAATTTGAGTGTTCCATCGTCATTACAAGGCACTGAACGTTACTATTAACTATCATTTATGCGTCGGATTCGAAAATCTAGACTCACAGGATGACGACCATAAGGTGCCCGAGACAGCAATAGACCCTTGGAGACAAGTCGGCTGGAAACCGATGTATTGATTCTTGACGAAATTTGAGTGTTCCATCGTCATTAGGAGGCCCTGAACGTTACAATTAACTATGAGTTTTGCGTCGGATTCGAAAATCTAGACTCACAGGAGAACGACCATAAGGTGCCCGAGGCAGCAATAGACCCTTGGAGACAAGCCGGCTGGAGGACGACGTATTGAATCTCGACGCAATTTGAGTGTTCCATCGGCATTAGGAGACCCTGAACGTTACAGTTAACTATCATTTTAGCGTCGGATTCGAAAATCTACTAACAGGAGAAGGATCATATGGTGCACGAGACTGCAACATCCCCTTGGATACAAGTCGACTGCAGGTCGATGTATTGACTCTCGATGCAATTTGAGTGTTCCATCGTCTTTAGGAGTCCCTGAACGTTACAATTAACTATCATTTATGCGTCGGATTCGAAAATCTAGACTCACAGGAGAACGACCATAAGGTGCCACAGGCAGCAATAGACCCTTGGAGACAAGCCGGCTGGAAACCGATGTATTGATTCTTGACGCAATTTGAGTGTTCCATCGTCATTAGGAGGCCCTGAACGTTACAATTAACAATCATTTTATCGTCGGATTCGAAAATCTACTCACAGGAGAAGTTCATACGGTGCTCGAAACAGCAATATACCCCTTGGAGACAAATCGACTGGAGGCCGATGTATTGAATATCGACGCAATTTGAGTATTCCATCGTCATTAGGTCGCCCTGAACGCTATAATGAACTATCATTTTTGCGTCGGATTCGAAAATCTAGACTCACAGGAGAAGGACCATGTGGTGCCCGAGGCAGCGATATCCCCTTGGAGACAAGCCGGCTGGAAACCGATGTATTGAATATCGACGCAATTTGAGTATTCCATCGTCATTAGGTCGCCCTGAACGCTATAATGAACTATCATTTTTGCGTCGGATTCGAAAATCTAGACTTACAAAAGAACGACCATAAGGTGCCCGAGGCAGCATTACACCCTTGGAGACAAGACGGCTGGAGGACGATGTATTGGATCGCGACGCAATTTGAGTGTTCCATCGTCATTAGGAGGCCATGAATAATACAATTAACTATCAGTTTATCGTCGGATTCGAAAATCTAGACTCACAGCAGACGGACCATTTGGTGGACGAGGCAGCAATATCCCCTTGGAGACAA
Organism: Schistocerca serialis cubense; assembly: GCF_023864345.2. Classification (NCBI taxonomy): domain Eukaryota; kingdom Metazoa; phylum Arthropoda; class Insecta; order Orthoptera; family Acrididae; genus Schistocerca; species Schistocerca serialis. Next base: position 7,379,990 of record NC_064647.1, read on the forward strand.
ATCGGCTGGAGGACGATGTATTGAATCTCGACGCAATTTGAGTCTTCTATCGTCATTAGGAGGCGCTGAACGTTACAATTCACTATCATTTTTGCGTCGGATTCGAAAATCTAGACTCACAGGAGAAGGATCAAATTGTGCCCGAGACAGCAATATCCCCTTGGAGACAAGTCGGCTGGAGGCCGATGTATTGAATCTCGACACAATTTGAGTGTTCCATCGTCATTAGGAGGCATTGAACGTTACAATTACCTAACAGTTTCGCGTCGGATTCGAAAATCTAGACTCCCAGGAGACGGATTACATGGAGCCCGAGGCAGCAATATCCCCTTGGAGACAAGTCTGCTGGATTTCGATGTATTGAATCTCGACTCAATTTGAGTGTTCCATCGTCATTAGGTGGCCCTGAACGTTACAATTAACAATCAGTTTTGCGTCGGGTTCGAAAATCTAGACTCACAGCAAAACGATCGCAACGTGCCTGTGGCAGCTATTGACCCTTGGAGACAAGTCGGTTGGAGAACGATGTATTGGATCGCGACGCAAAATGAGTGTTCCATCGTCATTAGGAGGCCCTGAATAATACAATTAACTATCAGTTTTTCGTCGAATTCGAAAATCTAGACTCACTGGAGACGGACCATAAGGTGCCCGATGCAGAAATATCCCCTTGGAGACCAGTCCGCTGGAGGACGTTGTATTGAATCGCGACGCAATTTGAGTGCTCCATCGTCATTTGAAGCCCCTGAACGTTACAATTAACCATCATTTTTGCGTCGGATTCGAAAATCTAGACTTACAGGAGAACGACCATAAGATGCCCGAGGCAGCAATAGACCCTTGGAGACAAGTCGGCTAAAGGACGATGTATTGAATCTCGACGCAATTTGAGAGTTCCAGCGTCATTAGGAGGCCCTGAACGTTACAATTAACAATCAGTTTAGCGTCGGATTCGAAAATCTAGACTCACATGAGAGCGAACATAAGAGGCCGGAGGCACTAATATCACCACGGAGACAAGTCGGCTGGAGGACGATGTATTGAATCTCGACGCAATTTGAGTGTCCCATCGTCATTAGGAGGCCCTGAACGTTACAATTAACTATCATTTTTGCGTCGGATTCGATAATCTAAACTTACAGGAGAACGACCATAAGGTGCCCGAGGTAGCAACAGACCCTTGGAGACAAATCGACTGGAGGCCGTTGTATTGAATCTCGACGCAATTTGAGTCTTCTATCGTCATTAGGAGACGCTGAACGTTACAATTCACAATCATTTTTGCGTCGGATTCGAAAATCTACTAACAGGAGAAGGATCATATGGTGCACGAGACTGCAATATCCCCTTGGATACAAGTCGACTGGAGTTCGATGTATTGAATCTCGACGCAATTTGAGTGTTCCATCGTCTTTAGGAGTCCCTGAACGTTACAATTAACTATCATTTATGCGTCGGATTCGTAAATCTAGACTCACAGGAGAACGACCATAAGGTGCCCGAGGCAGCAATAGACCCTTGGAGGCAAGTCGGCTGGAAACCGATGTATTGATTCTTGACGCAAATTGAGTGTTCCATCGTCATTAGGAGGCCCTGATCGTTACAATTAACAATCATTTTTGCGTCGGATTCGAAAATCTAGACTTACAAGAGAACGACCATAAAGTGCCCGAGGCAGCATTAGACCCTTGGAGACAAGTCGGCTGGAGGCCGATGTATTGAATCTCGACGCAATTTGAGTGTTCCATCGTCATTAGAAGGCCCTGAACGTTACTGTTAACTATCATTTTAGCGTCGGATTCGAAAATCTACTAACAGGAGAAGGATGATATGGTGCACGAGACTGCAATACCCCCTTGGATACAAGTCCGCTGGAGGACGATGCATTGAATCGCGACGCAATATGAGTGTTCCATCGGCATTAGGAGGCCCTGAACGTTACAATTAACTATCATTTTTGCGTCGGATTCGAAAATCTAGACTCACAGGAGAAAGACCATAAGGTGCCCGAGGCAGCAATAGACCCTTTGAGACAAGTCGACTGGAAACCGATGTATTGATTCTTGACGCAATTTGAGTGTTCCATCGTCATTAGGAGGCCCTGAACGTTACAATTCACTATCATTTTTGCGTCGGATTCGAAGATCTAGACCTACAAGAGAACGACCATAACGTGCACGAGGCAGCATTAGACCCTTGGAGACAAGTCGGCTGGAGGACGATGTATTGAATCTCGACGCAATTTGAGTGTCCCATCGTCATTAGGAGGCCCTAAACGTTACAATTAACTATCAGTTTCGGGTCGGATTCAAAAATCTACTCACAGGAGAAGTTCATACGGTGCTCGAGACAGCAATATACCCCTTGGAGACAAATCGATTGGAGGCCGATGTATTGAATATCGACGCAATTTGAGTGTTCCATCGTCATTAGGTCGCCCTGAACGTTACAATTAACTATCATTTTTGCGTCGGATTCGATAATCTAAACTCACAGGAGAACGACCATAAGGTGCCCAAGGCAGCATTAGACCCTTGGAGACAAGTCGGCTGGAGGCCGATGTATTGGATCGCGACGCAATTTGAGTGTTCCATCGTCATTAAGAGGCCCTGAATGTTACAATTAACTATCAGTTTTTCGTCGGATTCGAAAATCTAAACTCACAGGAGAACGACCATAAGGTGCCCGAGGCAGCAATATCGCCTTGGAGACCAGTCCGCTGGAGGACGATGTATTGAATCGCGACGCAATTTGAGTGCTCCATCGTCATTAGGAGGCCCTGAACGTTACAATTAACTATGAGTTTCGCGTCGGATTCGAAAATCTAGACTCACAGGAGAACGACCATAAGGTGCCCGAGGCAGCAATATACCCTTGGAGACGAGTCGGCTGGAGGCCGATGTATTGCATCTAGACGCAATTTGAGTGTCCCATCGTCATTAGGAGGCCCTAAACGTTACAATTAACTATCATTTTGGCGTCGGATTCGATAATCTAAACTCACAGGAGAACGACCATAAGGTGCCCGAGGCAGCAACAGACCCTTGGAGACAAGTCGGCCTGAGGCCGATGTATTGAATCTCGACGCAATTTGAGTGTACCATCGTCATTACAAGGTCCTGAACGTTACAATTAACTATCATTTATGCGTCGGATTCGAAAATCTAGACTCAGAGGAGAACGACCATAAGGTGCCCGAGGCAGCAATAGACCCTTGGAAGCAAGCCGGCTGGAGGACGATTTATTGATTCTTGACGCAATTTGAGTGTTCCATCGTCATTAGGACGCCCTGAACGTTACAACTAACTATGAGTTTTGCGTCGGATTCGCAAATCTAGACTCACAGGAGAACGACCATGAGGTGCCCGAGGCAGCAATAGACCCTTGGAGACAAGACGGCTGCAGGCCGATGTATTGAATCTAGACGCAATTTGAGTGTTCCATCGGCATTAGGAGGCCCTGAATGTTACAGTTAACTATCATTTTAGCGTCGGATTCGAAAATCTACTAACAGGAGAAGGATCATATGGTGCACGAGAATGCATTATCCCCTTGGATACAAGTCGACTGGAGGTAGATGTATTGAATCTCGACGCAATTTGAGTGTTTCATCGTCTTTAGGAGTCCCTGAACGTTACAATTAACTATCATTTATGCGTCGGATTCGAAAATCTAGACTCACAGGAGAACGACCATAAGGTGCCCGAGGCAGCAATAGACCCTTGGAGACAAGTCGGCTGGAAACCGATGTATTGATTCTTGACGCAATTTGAGTGTTCCATCGTCATTAGGAGGCCCTGAACGTTACAATTCACTATCATTTTTGCGTCGGATTCGAAAAACTAGACTTACAAGAGAACGACCATAAGGTGCCCGAGGTAGCATTAGACCCTAGGAGACAAGTCGGCTGGAGGACGATGTATTGAATCTACGCGCAATTTGTGTGTCCCATCGTCATTAGGAGGCCCTAAACGTTACAATTAACTATCATTTTTGCGTCGGATTCGATAATCTAAACTCACAGGAGAACGACCATAAGGTGCCCGAGGCAGCAACAGACCCTTGGAGGAAAGTCGGCTGGAGGCCGATGTGTTGAATCTTGACGCAATTTGAGTGTTCCATCGGCATTAGGAGGCCCTGAACGTTACAGTTAACTATCATTTTAGCGTCGGATTCGAAAATCTACTAACAGGAGAAGGATCATATGGTGCACGAGACTGCAATATCCCCTTGGATACAAGTCGGCTGGAGGCCGATGTATAGAATCTCGACGCAATTTGAGTGTTCCATCGTCATTAGGAGGCCCTAAACCTTACAATTAACTATCAGTTTCGCGTCGGATTCGAAAATCTACTCACAGGAGAAGTTCATACGGTGCTCGAGACAGCAATATACCCCTTGGAGACAAATCGACAGGAGGCCGATGTATTGAATATCGACGCAATTTGAGTGTTCCATCGTCAATAGGTCGCCCTGAACGTTACAATTAACTATCATTTTTGAGTCGGATTCGATAATCTAAACTCACAGGAGAACGACAATAAGGTGCCCGAGGCAGCATTAGACCCTTGGAGACAAGTCGGCTGGAGGCCGATGTATTGGATCGCGACGCAATTTGAGTGTTCCATCGTCATTAGGAGGCCCTGAATGTTTCAATTAACTATCAGTTTTTCGTCGGATTCGAAAATCTAAACTCACAGGAGAACGACCATAAGGTGCCCGAGGCAGCAATATCCCCTTGGAGACCAGTCAGCTGGATGGACGATGTATTGAATCACGACGCAATTTGAGTGTTCCATCGTCTTTAGGAGTCCCTGAACGTTACAATTAACTATCATTTTTGCGTCGGATTCGAAAAGGTAGAATCACCGGAGACGGACCATGTGGTGCCCGAGGCAGCGATATCCCCTTGGAGACAAGTCGGCTGGAGGCCGATGTATTGAATCTCGACGCAATTTGAGTGTTCCATCGTCATTAGAAGGCCCTGAACGTTACAATTAACTACCATTTTTGCGTCGGATTCGATAATCTAAACTCACAGGAGAAAGACCATAAGGTGCCCAAGGCAGCAACAGACCCTTGGAGACAAGTCGGCTGGAGGCCGATGTATTGACTGTCGACGCAATTTGAGTGTTCCATCGCCAATAGGAGGCCCTGAACGTTACAATGAACTATCATTTTTGCGTCGGATTCGAAAATCTAGACTCACAGGAGAAGGACCATAAGGTGCCCGAGGCAGCAATAGACCCTTGGAGACAAGTCGGCCGGGGGCCGATGTATTGAATCTCGACGCAATTTGAGTGTTCCATCGTCATTACAAGGCCCTAAACCTTACAATTAACTGTCAGTTTCGCGTCGGATTCGAAAATCTACTCACAGGAGAACGACCATAAGGTGCCCGAGGCAGCAATAGACCCTTGGAGACAAGTCGGCTGGAGGACGATGTATTGAATCTCGACGCAATTTGAGTGTTCCATCGTCTTTAGGAGTCCCTGAACGTTACAATTAACTATCATTTTTGCGTCGGATTCGAAAATCTAGACTTACAAGAGAACGACCATAAGGTGCCCGAGGCAGCATTAGACCCTTGGAGAGAAGTCGGCTGGAGGCCGATGTATTGAATCTCGACGCAATTCGAGTGTTCCATCGTCATTAGGAGGCCCTAAACGTTACAATTAACTATCATTTTTGCGTCGGATTCGAAAAGGTAGAATCACCGGAGACGGACCATGTGGTGCCCGAGGCAGCGATATCCCCTTGGAGACAAGTCGGCTGGAGGCCGATGTATTGAATCTCGACGCTATTTGAGTGTTCCATCGTCATTAGAAGGCCCTGAACGTTACAATTAACTATGAGTTTTGTGTCGGATTCGAAAATCTAGACTCACAGGAGAACGACCATAAGGTGCCCGAGGCAGCAATAGACCCTTGGAGGCAAGTCGGCTGGAGGCCGATGTACTGAATCTCGACGCAATTTGAGTGTTCCATCGCCAATAGGAGGACCTGAACGTTACAATTAACTATCATTTTTGCGTCGGATTCGTTAATCTAAACTCACAGGAGAACGACCATAAGGTGCCCGAGGCAGCAACAGACCATTGGAGACAAGTCGGCTGGAGGACGATGTATTGGATCGCGACGCAATTTGAGTGTTTCATCGTCATTAGGAGGCCCTGAATGTTACAATTAACTATCAGTTTTTCGTCGCATTCGAAAATCTAGACTCACAGCAGACGGACCATTTGGTGCCCGAGGCAGCAATATCCCCTTGGAGACAAATCGGCTGGAGGACGATGTATTGAATCTCGACGCACTTTGAGTCTTCTATCGTCATTAGGAGGCGCTGAACGTTACAATTCACTATCATTTATGCGTCGGATTCGAAAATCTAGACTCACAGGAGAACGACCATAAGGTGCCCGAGGCAGCAATAGACCCTAGGAGACCAGTCAGCTGGAAACCGATGTGTTGATTCTTGACGCAATTTGAGTGTTCCATCGTCATTAGGAGGCCCTGAACGTTACAATTAACTATCATTTTTGCGTCGGATTCGAAAATCTAGACTCACAGGAGAACTTCCATAAGGTGCCCGAGGCAGCAATAGACCCTTGGAGACAAGTCGCCTGGAGGACGATGTATTGAATCTCGACGCAATTTGAGTGTTCCATCGGCATTAGGACGCCCTGAACCTTACAATTAACTATCTGTTTCGCGTCGGATTCGAAAATCTAGACTCACAGGAGAACGACCATAAGGTGCCCGAGGCAGCAATAGACCCTTGGAGACAAGTCGGCTGGAGGCCGATGTATTGAATCTCGACGCAAGTTGAGTGTTCCATCGGCATTAGGAGGCCCTGAACGTTACAGTTAACTATCATTTTTGCGTCGGATTCGAAAATCTAGACTTACAAGAGAACGACCATAAGGTGCCCGAGGCAGCATTAGACCCTTGGAGAGAAGTCGGCTGGAGGCCGATGTATTGAATCTCGACGCAATTTGAGTGTTCCATCGTCATTAGGAGGCCCTAAACGTTACAATTAACTATCATTTTTGCGTCGGATTCGAAAAGGTAGAATCACCGGAGACGGACCATGTGGTGCCCGAGGCAGCGATATCCCCTTGGAGACAAGTCGGCTGGAGGCCGATGTATTGAATCTCGACGCTATTTGAGTGTTCCATCGTCATTAGAAGGCCCTGAACGTTACAATTAACTACCATTTTTGCGTCGGATTCGATAATCTAAACTCACAGGAGAAAGACCATAAGGTGCCCAAGGCAGCAACAGACCCTTGGAGACAAGTCGGCTGGAGGCCGATGTATTGAATCTCGACGCAATTTGAGAGTTCCATCATCATTAGGAGGCCCTGAACGTTACAATTAACTATGAGTTTTGCGTCGGATTCGAAAATCTAGACCCACAGGAGAACGACCATAAGGTGCCCGAGGCAGCAATAGACCCTTGGAAGCAAGTCGGCTGGAGGCCGATGTACTGAATCTCGACGCAATTTGAGTGTTCCATCGGCCTTAGGAGGCCCTGAACGATACAATTAACTATCATTTTTGCGTCGGATTCGATAATCTAAACTCACAGGAGAACGACCATAAGGTGCCCGAGGCAGCAACAGACCCTTGGAGACAAGTCGGCTGGAGGCCGATGTATTGAATCTCGACGCAATTTGAGTGTTCCATCGTCATTAAGAGGCCCTAAACGTTACAATTAACTATCATTTTTGCGTCGGATTCTATAATCTAAACTCACAGGAGAACGACCATAAGGTGCCCGAGGCAGCAACAGACCCTTGGAGACAAGTCGGCTGGAGGCCGATGTATTGAATCTCGATGCAATTTGAGTGTTCCATCGTCATTACAAGGCCCTGAACGTTACAGTTAACTATCATTTTAGCGTCGGATTCGAAAATCTACTGACAGGAGAAGGATCATATGGTGCACGAGACTGCAATATCCCCTTGGATACAAGTCGGCTGGAGATCGATGTATTGAATCTCGACGCAATTTGAGTGTTCCATCGTCATTAGGAGGCCCTAAACGTCACTATTAACTATCATTTTTGCGTCGGATTCGATAATCTAAACTCACAGGAGAACGACCATTTGGTGCCCGAGGCAGCAATAGACACTTGGAGACAAGTCGGCTGGAGGCCGATGTATTGAATCTCGACGCAATTTGAGTGTTCCATCGCCAATAGGAGGCCCTGAACGTTACAATTAACTATCATTTTTCCGTCGGATTCGTTAATCTAAACTCACAGGAGAACAACCATAAGGTGCCCGAGCCAGCAACAGACCATTGGAGACAAGTCGGCTGGAGGACGATGTATTGGATCGCGACGCAATTTGAGTGTTTCATCGTCATTAGGAGGCCCTGAATGTTACAATTAACTATCCGTTTTCCGTCGGATTCGAAAATCTAGACTCACAGCAGACGGACCATTTGGTGCCCGAGGCAGCAATATCCCCTTGGAGACAAGTCGGCTGGAGGCCGATGTATTGAATCTCGACGCAATTTGAGTGTTCCATCGGCATTAGGAGGCCCTGAACGTTACAGTTAACTATCATTTTTGTGTCGGATTCGAAAATCTAGACTTACAAGAGAACGACCATAAGGTGCCCGAGGCAGCATTAGACCCTTGGAGAGAAGTCGGCTGGAGGCCGATGTATTGAATCTCGACGTAATTTGAGTGTTCCATCGTCATTAGGAGGCCCTAAACGTTACAATTAACTATCATTTTTGCGTCGGATTCGAAAAGGTAGAATCACCGGAGACGGACCATGTGGTGCCGGAGGCAGCGATATCCCCTTGGAGACAAGTCGGCTGGAGGCCGATGTATTGAATCTTGACGCTATTTGAGTGTTCCATCGTCATTAGAAGGCCCTGAACGTTACAATTAACTACCATTTTTGCGTCGGATTCGATAATCTAAACTCACAGGAGAAAGACCATAAGGTGCCCAAGGCAGCAACAGACACTTGGAGACAAGTCGGCTGGAGGCCGATGTATTGAATCTCGACGCAATTTGAGTGTTCCATCGTCGTTAGGAGGCCCTAAACGTTACAATTAACTATCATTTTTGCGTCGGATTCTATAATCTAAACTCACAGGAGAACGACCATAAGGTGCCCGAGGCAGCTACAGACCCTTGGAGACAAGTCGGCTGGAGGCCGATGTATTGAATCTCGATGCAATTTGAGTGTTCCATCGTCATTACAAGGCCCTGAACGTTACAGTTAACTATCATTTTAGCGTCGGATTCGAAAATCTCCTGACAGGAGAAGGATCATATGGTGCACGAGACTGCAATATCCCCTTGGATACAAGTCGGCTGGAGGTCGATGTATTGAATCTCGACGCAATTTGAGTGTTCCATCGTCATTAGGAGGCCCTAAACGTTACAATTAACTATCATTTTGGCGTCGGATTCGATAATCTAAACTCACAGAGGTTAACGACCATTTGGTGCCCGAGGTAGCAATAGACACTTGGAGACAAGTCGGCTGGAGGCCGATGTATTGAATCTCGACGCAATTTGAGTGTTCCATCGCCAATAGGAGGCCCTGAACGTTACAATTAACTATCATTTTTGCTTCGGATTCATTAATCTAAACTCACAGGAGAACGACCATAAGGTGCCCGAGGCAGCAACAGACCATTGGAGACAAGTCGGCTGGGGGACGATGTATTGGATCGCGACGCAATTTGAGTGTTTCATCGTCATTAGGAGGCCCTGAATGTTACAATTAACTATCAGTTTTTCGTCGGATTCGAAAATCTAGACTCACAGCAGACGGACCATTTGGTGCCCGAGACAGTAATATCCCCTTGGAGACAAATCGGCTGGAGGACGATGTATTGAATCTCGACGCACTTTGAGTCTTCTATCGACATTAGGAGGCGCTGAACGTTACAATTCACTATCATTTATGCGTCGGATTCGAAAATCTAGACTCACAGGAGAACGACCATAAGGTGCCCGAGGCAGCAAAAGACCCTAGGAGACAAGTCGGCTGGAAACCGATGTGTTGATTCTTGACGCAATTTGAGTGTTCCATCGTCATTAGGAGGCCCTGAACGTTACAATTAACTATCATTTTTGCGTCGGATTCGAAAATCTAGACTCACAGGAGAACGACCATAAGGTGCCCGAGGCAGCAATAGACCCTCGGAGACAAGTCGCCTGGAGGACGATGTATTGAATCTCGACGCAATTTGAGTGTTCCATCGGCATTAGGACGCCCTGAACCTTACAATTAACTATCGGTTTCGCGTCGGATTGGAAAATCTAGACTCACAGGAGAACGACCATAAGGTGCCCGAGGCAGCAATAGACCCTTGGGGACCAGTCGGCTGGAGGCCGATGTATTGAATCTCGACGCAATTTGAGTGTTGCATCGGCATTAGGAGGCCCTGAACGTTACAGTTAACTATCATTTTAGCGTCGGATTCGAAAATCTACTGACAGGAGAAGGATCATATGGTGCACGAGACTGCAATATCCCCTTGGATACAAGTCGGCTGGAGGTCGATGTATTGAATCTCGACGCAATTTGAGTGTTCCATCGTCATTAGGAGGCCCTAAACGTTACAATTAACTATCATTTTTGCGTCGGATTCGATAATCTAAACTCACAGGAGAACGACCATTTGGTGCCCGAGGCAGCAATAGACACTTGGAGACAAGTCGGCTGGAGGCCGATGTATTGAATCTCGACGCAATTTGAGTGTTCCATCGCCAATAGGAGGCCCTGAACGTTACAATTAACCATCATTTTTGCGTCGGATTCGTTAATCTAAACTCACAGGAGAACGACCATAAGGTGCCCGAGGCAGCAACAGACCATTGGAGACAAGTCGGCTGGAGGACGATGTATTGGATCGCGACGCAATTTGAGTGTTTCATCGTCATTAGCAGGCCCTGAATGTTACAATTAACTATCAGTTTTCCGTCGGATTCGAAAATCTAGACTCACAGCAGACGGACCATTTGGTGCCCGAGGCAGCAATATCCCCTTGGAGACAAATCGGCTGGAGGACGATGTATTGAATCTCGACGCACTTTGAGTCTTCTATCGTCATTAGGAGGCGCTGAACGTTACAATTCACTATCATTTATGCGTCGGATTCGAAAATCTAGACTCACAGGAGAACGACCATAAGGTGCCCGAGGCAGTAATAGACCCTAGGAGACAAGTCGGCTGGAAACCGATGTGTTGATTCTTGACGCAATTTGAGTGTTCCATCGGCATTAGGACGCCCTGAACCTTACAATTAACTATCAGTTTCGCGTCGGATTCGAAAATCTAGACTCACAGGAGAACGACCATAAGGTGCCCGAGGCAGCAATATACCCTTGGAGACAAGTCGGCTGGAGGCCGATGTATTGAATCTCGACGCACTTTGAGTCTTCTATCGTCATTAGGAGGCGCTGAACGTTACAATTCACTATCATTTATGCGTCGGATTCGAAAATCTAGACTTACAAGAGAACGACCATAAGGTGCCCGAGGCAGCATTAGACCCTTGGAGAGAAGTCGGCTGGAGGCCGATGTATTGAATCTCGACGCAATTTGAGTGTTCCATCGTCATTAGGAGGCCCTAAACGTTACAATTAACTATCATTTTTGCGTCGGATTCGAAAAGGTAGAATCACCGGAGACGGACCATGTGGTGCCCGAGGCAGCGATATCCCCTTGGAGACAAGTCGGCTGGAGGCCGATGTATTGAATCTCGACGCTATTTGAGTGTTCCATCGTCATTAGAAGGCCCTGAACGTTACAATTAACTACCATTTTTGCGTCGGATTCGATAATCTAAACTCACAGGAGAAAGACCATAAGGTGCCCAAATCAGCAACAGACCCTTGGAGACAAGTCGGCTGGAGGCCGATGTATAGAATCTCGACGCAATTTGAGAGTTCCATCGTCATTAGGAGGCCCTGAACGTTTCAATTAACTATGAGTTTTGCGTCGGATTCGAAAATCTAGACTCACAGGAGAACGACCATAAGGTGCCCGAGGCAGTAATAGACCCTTGGAGGCAAGTCGGCTGGAGGCCGATGTACTGAATCTCGACGCAATTTGAGTGTTCCATCGGCCTTAGGAGGCCCTGAACGTTACAATTAACTATCATTTTTGCGTCGGATTCGATAATCTAAACTCACAGGAGAACGACCATAAGGTGCCCGAGGCAGCAACAGACCCTTGGAGACAAGTCGGCTGGAGGCCGATGTATTAAATCTCGACGCAATTTGAGTGTTCCATCGACATTAGGAGGCCCTAAACGTTACAATTAACTATCATTTTTGCGTCGGATTCTATAATCTAAACTCACAGGAGAACGACCATAAGGTGCCCGAGGCAGCAACAGACCCTTGGAGACAAGTCGGCTGAAGGCCGATGTATTGAATCTCGATCCAATTTGAGTGTTCCATCGTCATTACAAGGCCCTGAACGTTGCAATTAACTATCATTTTTGCGTCGGATTCGAAAATCTAGACTCACAGGAGAACGACCATAAGGTGCCCGAGGCACCAATAGACCCTTGGAGACAAATCGGCTGAACGCCGATGTATTGAATCTCGACGCAATTTGAGTGTTCCATCGGCATTAATAGGCCCTGAACGTTACAGTTAACTATCATTTTAGCGTCGGATTCGAAAATCTACTGACAGGAGAAGGATCATATGGTGCACGAGACTGCAATATCCCCTTGGATACAAGTCGGCTGGAGGTCGATGTATTGAATCTCGACGCAATTTGAGTGTTCCATCGTCATTAGGAGGCCCTAAACGTTACAATTAACTATCATTTTTGCGTCGGATTCGATAATCTAAACTCACAGAGGTTAACGACCATTTGGTGACCGAGGCAGCAATAGACACTTGGAGACAAGTCGGCTGGAGGCCGATGTATTGAATCTCGACGCAATTTGAGTGTTCCATCGCCAATAGGAGGCCCTGAACGTTACAATTAACTATCATTTTTGCTTCGGATTCGTTAATCTAAACTCACAGGAGAACGACCATAAGGTGCCCGAGGCAGCAACAGACCATTGGAGACAAGTCGGCTGGAGGACGATGTATTGGATCGCGACGCAATTTGAGTGTTTCATCGTCATTAGGAGGCCCTGAATGTTACAATTAACTATCAGTTTTTCGTCGGATTCGAAAATCTAGACTCACAGCAGACGGACCATTTGGTGCCCGAGGCAGCAATATCCCCTTGGAGACAAATCGGCTGGAGGACGATGTATTGAATCTCGACGCACTTTGAGTCTTCTATCGTCATTAGGAGGCGCTGAACGTTACAATTCACTATCATTTATGCGTCGGATTCGAAAATCTAGACTCACAGGAGAACGACCATAAGGTGCCCGAGGCAGCAATAGACCCTAGGAGACAAGTCGGCTGGAAACCGATGTGTTGATTCTTGACGCAATTTGAGTGTTCCATCGTCATTAGGAGGCCCTGAACGTTACAATTAACTATCATTTTTGCGTCGGATTCGAAAATCTAGACTCACAGGAGAACGACCATAAGGTGCCCGAGGCAGCAATAGACCCTTGGAGACAAGTCGCCTGGAGGACGATGTATTGAATCTCGACGCAATTTGAGGGTTCCATCGGCATTAGGACGCCCTGGACCTTACAATTAACTATCAGTTTCGCGTCGGATTGGAAAATCTAGACTCGCAGGAGAACGACCATAAGGTGCCCGAGGCAGCAATAGACCCTTGGGGACCAGTCGGCTGGAGGCCGATGTATTGAATCTCGACGCAATTTGAGTGTTGCATCGGCATTAGGAGGCCCTGAACGTTACAGTTAACTATCATTTTAGGGTCGGATTCGAAAATCTACTGACAGGAGAAGGATCATATGGTGCACGAGACTGCAATATCCCCTTGGATACAAGTCGGCTGGAGGTCGATGTATTGAATCTCGACGCAATTTGAGTGTTCCATCGTCATTAGGAGGCCCTAAACGTTACAATTAACTATCATTTTTGCGTCGGATTCGATAATCTAAACTCACAGGCGAACGACCATTTGTTGCCCGAGGCAGCAATAGACACTTGGAGACAAGTCGGCTGGAGGCCGATGTATTGAATCTCGACGCAATTTGAGTGTTCCATCGGCATTAGGAGGCCCTGAACGTTACAGTTAACTATCATTTTTGCGTCGGATTCGAAAATCTAGACTTACAAGAGAACGACCATAAGGTGCCCGAGGCAGCATTAGACCCTTGGAGAGAAGTCGGCTGGAGGCCGATGTATTGAATCTCGACGCAATTTGAGTGTTCCATCGTCATTAGGAGGCCTTAACGTTACAATTAACTATCATTTTTGCGTCGGATTCGAAAAGGTAGAATCACCGGAGACGGACCATGTGGTGCCCGAGGCAGCGATATCCCCTTGGAGACAAGTCGGCTGGAGGCCGATGTATTGAATCTCGACGCTATTTGAGTGTTCCATCGTCATTAGAAGGCCCTGAACGTTACAATTAACTACCATTTTTGCGTCGGATTCGATAATCTAAACTCACAGGAGAAAGACCATAAGGTGCCCGAGGCAGCAACAGACCCTTGGAGACAAGTCGGCTGGAGGCCGATGTATTAAATCTCGACGCAATTTGAGTGTTCCATCGACATTAGGAGGCCCTAAACGTTACAATTAACTATCATTTTTGCGTCGGATTCTATAATCTAAACTCACAGGAGAACGACCATAAGGTGCCCGAGGCAGCAACAGACCCTTGGAGACAAGTCGGCTGGAGGCCGATGTATTGAATCTCGATCCTATTTGAGTGTTCCATCGTCATTACAAGGCCCTGAACGTTGCAATTAACTATCATTTTTGCGTCGGATTCGAAAATCTAGACTCACAGGAGAACGACCATAAGGTGCCCGAGGCACCAATAGACCCTTGGAGACAAATCGGCTGAACGCCGATGTATTGAATCTCGACGCAATTTGAGTGTTCCATCGGCATTAATAGGCCCTGAACGTTACAGTTAACTATCATTTTAGCGTCGGATTCGAAAATCTACTGACAGGAGAAGGATCATATGGTGCACGAGACTGCAATATCCCCTTGGATACAAGTCGGCTGGAGGTCGATGTATTGAATCTCGACGCAATTTGAGTGTTCCATCGTCATTAGGAGGCCCTAAACGTTACAATTAACTATCATTTTTGCGTCGGATTCGATAATCTAAACTCACAGAGGTTAACGACCATTTGGTGACCGAGGCAGCAATAGACACTTGGAGACAAGTCGGCTGGAGGCCGGTGTATTGAATCTCGACGCTATTTGAGTGTTCCATCGCCAATAGGAGGCCCTGAACGTTACAATTAACTATCATTTTTGCTTCGGATTCGTTAATCTAAACTCACAGGAGAACGACCATAAGGTGCCCGAGGCAGCAACAGACCATTGGAGACAAGTCGGCTGGAGGACGATGTATTGGATCGCGACGCAATTTGAGTGTTTCATCGTCATTAGAAGGCCCTGAATGTTACAATTAACTATCAGTTTTTCGTCGGATTCGAAAATCTAGACTCACAGCAGACGGACCATTTGGTGCCCGAGGCAGCAATATCCCCTTGGAGACAAATCGGCTGGAGGACGATGTATTGAATCTCGACGCACTTTGAGTCTTCTATCGTCATTAGGAGGCGCTGAACGTTACAATTCACTATCATTTATGCGTCGGATTCGAAAATCTAGACTCACAGGAGAACGACCATAAGGTGCCCGAGGCAGCAATAGACCCTAGGAGACAAGTCGGCTGGAAACCGATGTGTTGATTCTTGACGCAATTTGAGTGTTCCATCGTCATTAGGAGGCCCTGAACGTTACAATTAACTATCATTTTTGCGTCGGATTCGAAAATCTAGACTCACAGGAGAACGACCATAAGGTGCCCGAGGCAGCAATAGACCCTTGGAGACAAGTCGCCTGGAGGACGATGTATTGAATCTCGACGCAATTTGAGTGTTCCATCGGCATTAGGACGCCCTGAACCTTACAATTAACTATCAGTTTCGCGTCGGATTGGAAAATCTAGACTCACAGGAGAACGACCATAAGGTGCCCGAGGCAGCAATAGACCCTTGGGGACCAGTCGGCTGGAGGCCGATGTATTGAATCTCGACGCAATTTGAGTGTTGCATCGGCATTAGGAGGCCCTGAACGTTACAGTTAACTATCATTTTAGCGTCGGATTCGAAAATCTACTGACAGGAGAAGGATCATATGGTGCACGAGACTGCAATATCCCCTTGGATACAAGTCGGCTGGAGGTCGATGTATTGATTCTCGACGCAATTTGAGTGTTCCATCGTCATTAGGAGGCCCTAAACGTTACAATTAACTATCATTTTTGCGTCGGATTCGTTAATCTAAACTCACAGGAGAACGACCATTTGGTGCCCGAGGCAGCAATAGACACTTGGAGACAAGTCGGCTGGTGGCCGATGTATTGAATCTCGACGCAATTTGAGTGTTCCATCGGCATTAGGAGGCCCTGAACGTTACAGTTAACTATCATTTTTGCGTCGGATTCGAAAATCTAGACTTACAAGAGAACGACCATAAGGTGCCCGAGGCAGCATTAGACCCTTGGAGAGAAGTCGGCTGGAGGCCGATGTATTGAATCTCGACGCAATTTGAGTGTTCCATCGTCATTAGGAGGCCCTAAACGTTACAATTAACTATCATTTTTGCGTCGGATTCGAAAAGGTAGAATCACCGGAGACGGACCATGTGGTGCCCGAGGCAGCGATATCCCCTTGGAGACAAGTCGGCTGGAGGCCGATGTATTGAATCTCGACGCTATTTGAGTGTTCCATCGTCATTAGAAGGCCCTGAACGTTACAATTAACTACCATTTTTGCGTCGGATTCGATAATCTAAACTCACAGGAGAAAGACCATAAGGTGCCCAAGGCAGCAACAGACCCTTGGAGACAAGTCGGCTGGAGGCCGATGTATAGAATCTCGACGCAATTTGAGAGTTCCATCGTCATTAGGAGGCCCTGAACGTTACAATTAACTATGAGTTTTGCGTCGGATTCGAAAATCTAGACTCACAGGAGAACGACCATAAGGTGCCCGAGGCAGCAATAGACCCTTGGAGGCAAGTCGGCTGGAGGCCGATGTACTGAATCTCGACGCAATTTGAGTGTTCCATCGGCCTTAGGAGGCCCTGAACGTTACAATTAACTATCATTTTTGCGTCGGATTCGATAATCTAAACTCACAGGAGAACGACCATAAGGTGCCCGAGGCAGCAACAGACCCTTGGAGACAAGTCGGCTGGAGGCCGATGTATTAAATCTCGACGCAATTTGAGTGTTCCATCGACATTAGGAGGCCCTAAACGTTACAATTAACTATCATGTTTGCGTCGGATTCTATAATCTAAACTCACAGGAGAACGACCATAAGGTGCCCGAGGCAGCAACAGACCCTTGGAGACAAGTCGGCTGGGGGCCGATGTATTGAATCTCGATCCTATTTGAGTGTTCCATCGTCATTACAAGGCCCTGAACGTTGCAATTAACTATCATTTTTGCGTCGGATTCGAAAATCTAGACTCACAGGAGAACGACCATAAGGTGCCCGAGGCACCAATAGACCCTTGGAGACAAATCGGCTGAACGCCGATGTATTGAATCTCGACGCAATTTGAGTGTTCCATCGGCATTAATAGGCCCTGAACGTTACAGTTAACTATCATTTTAGCGTCGGATTCGAAAATCTACTGACAGGAGAAGGATCATATGGTGCACGAGACTGCAATATCCCCTTGGATACAAGTCGGCTGGAGGTCGATGTATTGAATCTCGACGCAATTTGAGTGTTCCATCGTCATTAGGAGGCCCTAAACGTTACAATTAACTATCATTTTTGCGTCGGATTCGATAATCTAAACTCACAGAGGTTAACGACCATTTGGTGACCGAGGCAGCAATAGACACTTGGAGACAAGTCGGCTGGAGGCCGATGTATTGAATCTCGACGCAATTTGAGTGTTCCATCGCCAATAGGAGGCCCTGAACGTTACAATTAACTATCATTTTTGCTTCGGATTCGTTAATCTAAACTCACAGGAGAACGACCATAAGGTGCCCGAGGCAGCAACAGACCATTGGAGACAAGTCGGCTGGAGGACGATGTATTGGATCGCGACGCAATTTGAGTGTTTCATCGTCATTAGGAGGCCCTGAATGTTACAATTAACTATCAGTTTTTCGTCGGATTCGAAAATCTAGACTCACAGCAGACGGACCATTTGGTGCCCGAGGCAGCAATATCCCCTTGGAGACAAATCGGCTGGAGGACGATGTATTGAATCTCGACGCACTTTGAGTCTTCTATCGTCATTAGGAGGCGCTGAACGTTACAATTCACTATCATTTATGCGTCGGATTCGAAAATCTAGACTCACAGGAGAACGATTATAAGGTGCCCGAGGCAGCAATAGACCCTAGGAGACAAGTCGGCTGGAAACCGATGTGTTGATTCTTGACGCAATTTGAGTGTTCCATCTTCATTAGGAGGCCCTGAACGTTACAATTAACTATCATTTTTGCGTCGGATTCGAAAATCTAGACTCACAGGAGAACGACCATAAGGTGCCCGAGGCAGCAATAGTCCCTTGGAGACAAGTCGCTTGGAGGACGATGTATTGAATTTCGACGCAATTTGAGTGTTCCATCGGCATTAGGACGCCCTGAACCTTACAATTAACTATCAGTTTCGCGTCGGATTCGAAAATCTAGACTCACAGGAGAACGACCATAAGGTGCCCGAGGCAGCAATAGACCCTTGGAGACAAGTCGGCTGGAGGCCGATGTATTGAATCTCGACGCAATTTGAGTGTTCCATCAGCATTAGGAGGCCCTGAACGTTACAGTTAACTATCATTTTAGCGTCGGATTCGAAAATCTACTGACAGGAGAAGGATCATATGGTGCACGAGACTGCAATATCCCCATGGATACAAGTCGGCTGGAGGTCGATGTATTGAATCTCGACGCAATTCGAGTGTTCCATCGCCAATAGGAGGCCCTGAACGTTACAATTAACTATCATTTTTGGGTCGGATTCGTTAATCTAAACTCACAGGAGAACGACCATAAGGTGCCCGAGGCAGCAACAGACCACTGGAGACAAGTCGGCTGGAGGACGATGTATTGGATCGCGACGCCATTTGAGTGTTTCATCGTCATTAGGAGGCCCTGAATGTTACAATTAACTATCAGTTTTTCGTCGGATTCGAAAATCTAGACTCACAGCAGACGGACCATTTGGTGCCCGAGGCAGCAATATCCCCTTGGAGACAAATCGGCTGGAGGACGATGTATTGAATCTCGACGCACTTTGAGTCTTCTATCGTCATTAGGAGGCGCTGAACGTTACAATTCACTATCATTTATGCGTCGGATTCGAAAATCTAGACTCACAGGAGAACGACCATAAGGTGCCCGAGGCAGCAATAGACCCTTGGAGACAAGTCGGCTGGAAACCGATGTGTTGATTCTTGACGCAATTAGAGTATTCCATCGTCATTAGGAGGCCCTGAACGTTACAATTAACTACCATTTTTGCGTCGGATTCGAAAATCTAGACTCACAGGAGAACGACCATAAGGTGCCCGAGGCAGCAATAGACCCTTGGAGTCAAGTCGCCTGGAGGACGATGTATTGAATCTCGATGCAATTTGAGTGTTCCATCGGCATTAGGACGCCCTGTACCTTACAATTAACTATCAGTTTCGCGTCGGATTCGAAAATCTAGACTCACAGGAGAACGACCATAAGGTGCCCGAGGCAGCAATAGACCCTTGGAGACAAGTCGGCTGGAGGACGATGTATTGAATCGCGACGCAATTTGAGTGTTCCATCGTCTTTAGGAGTCCCTGAACGTTACAATTAACTATCATTTTTGCGTCGGATTCGAAAATCTGCTCACAGGAGAAGTTCATACGGTGCCCGAGGCAGCATTAGACCCATGGAGACAAGTCGGCTGGAGGCCGATGTACTGAATCTCGACGCAATTTGAGTGTCCCATCGTCATTAGGAGGCCCTAAACGTTACAATTAACTATCATTTTTGCGTCGGATTCGATAATCTAAACTCACAGGAGAACGACCATAAGGTGCCCGACGCTGCAACAGAACCTTGGAGACAAGTCGGCTGGAGGCCGATGTATTGAATCTCGACGCAATTTGAGTGTTCCATCGGCATTAGGAGGCCCTGAAAGTTACAATTAACTATCATCTTAGCGTCGGATTCGAAAATCGACTAACAGGAAAAGGATCATATGGTGCACGAGACTGCAATATCCCCTTGGATACAAGTCGAGTGGAGGACGATGTATTGACTCTCGACGCAATTTGAGTGTTCCATCGCCAACAGGAGGCCCTGAACGTTACAATTTACTATCATTTTTGCGTCGGATTCGATAATCTAAACTCACAGGAGAACGACCATAAGGTGCCCGAGGCAGCAACAGACCCTTGGAGACAAGTCGGCTGGAGGACGATGTATTGGATCGCGACGCAATTTGAGTGTTTCATCGTCATTAGGAGGCCCTGAATGTTACAATTAACTATCATTTATGCGTCGGATTCGAAAATCTAGACTCACAGGAGAACGACCATAAGGTGCCCGAGGCAGCAATAGACCCTTGGAGACAAGTCGGCTGGAAACCGATGTGTTGATTCTTGACGCAATTTGAGAGTTCCATCGTCATTTGGAGGCCCTAAACGTTACAATTAACTATCATTTTTGCGTCGGATTCGAAAATCTAGACTCACAGGAGAAAGACCATAAGGTGCCCGAGGCAGCAATAGACCCTTGGAGACAAGTCGCCTGGGGGACGATGTATTGAATCTCGACGCAATTTGAGTGTTCCATCGGCATTAGGACGCCCTGAACCTTACAATTAACTATCAGTTTCGCGACGGATTCGAAAATCTAGACTCACAGGAGAACGACCATAAGGTGCCCGAGGCAGCAATAGACCCATGGAGACAAGTCGGCTGGACGACGATGTATTGAATCTCGACGCAATTTGAGTGTTCCATCGTCTTTAGGAGTCCCTGAACGTTACAATTAACTATCATTTTTGCGTCGGATTCGAAAATCTACTCACTGGAGAAGTTCATACGGTGCCCGAGGCAGCATTAGACCTATGGAGACAAGTCGGCTGGAGGCCGATGTATTGAATCTCGACGCAATTTGAGTGTCCCATCGTCACTAGGAGGCCCTAAACGTTACAATTAACTATCATTTTTGCGTCGGATTCGATAATCTAAACTCACAGGAGAACGACCATAAGGTGCCCGAGGCAGCAACAGATCGTTGGAGACAAGTCTGCTGGAGGCCGATGTATTGAATCTCGACGCAATTTGAGTGTTCCATCGGCATTAGGAGGCCCTGAACGTTACAATTAACTATCATTTTTGCGTCGGATTCGATAATCTAAATTCACAGGAGAACGACCATAAGGTGTCCGAGGCAGCAATAGACCCTTGGAGACAAGTCGGCTGGAGGCCGATGTATTGAATCTCGACGCAATTTGAGTGTTCCATCGGCATTAGGAGGCCCTGAACTTTACAGTTAACTATCATCCTAGCGTCGGTTTCGAAAACCTACTAACAGGAAAAGGATCATATGATGCACGAGACTGCAATATCCCCATGGATACAAGTCGACTGGAGGACGATGTATAGACTCTCGACGCAATTTGAGTGTTCCATCGCCAATAGGAGGCCCTGAACATTACAATTAACTATCATTTTTGCGTCGGATTCGAAAATCTAGACTCACAGGAGAACGATCATAAGGTGCCCGAGGGAGCAATAGACCCTTGGAGACAAGTCGGCTGGAGGCCGATGTACTGACTCTCGACGCAATTTGAGTGTTCCATCGCCAATAGGAGGCCCTGAACGTTACAATTAACTATCATTTTTGCCTCGAATTCGAAAATCTAGACTCACAGGAGAACGACCATAAGGTGCCCGAGGCGGCAATAGACCCTTGGAGACAAGTCGGCTGGAGGCCGATGTATTGAATCTCGACGCAATTTGAGTGTTCCATCGGCATTAGGAGGCCCTGAACGTTACAATTAACTATCATTTTTGCGTCGGATTCGATAATCTAAACTCACAGGAGAACGACCATAACGTGTTCGAGGCAGCAACAGACCCTTGTAGACAAGTCGGCTGAAGGCCGATGTATTGAATCTCGACGCAATTTGAGTGTTCCATCGTCATTAGGAGGCCCTGAACGTTACAATTAACTATCAGTTTTGCGTTGGATTCGAAAATCTAGACTTACAAGAAAACGACCATAAGGTGCCCGAGGCAGCATTAGACCCTTGGAGACAAGTCGGCTGGAGGACGATGTATTGTATCTCGACGCAATTTGAGAGTTCCAACGTCATTAGGAGGCCCTGGAGGTTACAATTAACAATCATTTTTGCGTCGGATTCGAAAATCTAGACTTACAAGAGGACGACCATAAGGTGCCCGAGGCAGCAATAGACCCTTGGAGACAAGTCGGCTGGAGGACGATGTATTGGATCGCGACGCAATTTGAGTGTTCCATCGTCATTACAAGGCCCTGAACGTTACAATTAACTATCATTTTAGCGTCGGATTCGAAAATCTACTCACAGGAGAAGTTCATACGGTGCTCGAGACTGCAATATTCCCTTGGATACAAGTCGGCTGGAGGTCGAAGTATTGAATCTCGACGAAATTTGAGTGTTCCATCGTCATTAGGAGGCCCTAAACGTTACAATTAGCTATCATTTTTGCGTCGGATTCGATAATCTAAACTCACAGGAGAACGACCATTTGGTGCCGAGGCAGCAGTAGACCCTTGGAGACAAGTCGGCTGGAGGCCGATGTATTGAATCTCGACGCAATTTGAGTGTTCCATCGCCAATAGGAGGCCCTGAACGTTACAATTAACTATGAGTTTAGCGTCGGATTCGAAAACGTAGAATCACCGGAGACGGACCATATGGTGCATGAGGCAGCGATATCCACTTGGAGACAAGTCGGCTGCAGGCCGATGTATTGAATCTCGACGCAATTTGAGTGTTCCATCGTCATTAGAAGGCCCTGAACGTTACAATTAACTTACATTTTTGCGTCGGATTCGAAAATCTAGACTCACAGGAGAACGACCATAAGGTGCCCGAATCAGCAATAGACCCTTGGAGACAAGTCGGCTGGAGGCCGATGTATTGAATCTCGACGCAATTTGAGAGTTCCATCGTCATTAGGAGGCCCTAAACGTTACAATTAACTATCTTTTATGCGTCGGATTCGATAATCTAAACTCACAGGAGAACGACCATAAGGTGCCTGAGTCAGCAACAGAGCCTTGGAGACAAGTCGGCTGGAGAACGATGTATTGAATCTCGACGCAATTCGAGAGTTCCATCGTCATTAGGATGCCCTGAACGTTACAATTAACTATGAGTTTTGCGTCGGATTCGAAAATCTAGACTCACAGGAGAACGACCATAAGGTGCCCGAGGCAGCAATAGACTTGGAGACAAGTGGGCTGGAGGCGGATGTATTGAATTTCGACGCAATTTGAGAGTTCCATCGTCATTAGGAGGCCCTGAACGTTACAATTAACTATCATTTTTGCGTCGGATTCGATAATCTAAACTCACAGGAGAACGACCATAAGGTGCCCGAGGCAGCAACAGACCCTTGGAGACAAGTCGTCTGGAGGCCGATGTATCGAATCTCGACGCATTTTGGGTGTTCCATCGTCATTACAAGGTCCTGAACGTTACAATTAACTATCAATTTTGCGTCGGATTCGAAAATCTAGAATCACAGGAGAACGACCATAAGGTGCCCGAGGCAGCAATAGACCCTTGGAGACAAATCGGCTGAATGCCGAAGTATTGAATCTCGACACAATTTGAGTGTTCCATCGGCATTAGGAGGCCCTGAACGTTACAATTAACTATCATTTTTGCGTCGGATTCGATAATCTAAATTCACAGGAGAACGACCATAAGGTGCCCGAGGCAGCAATAGACCCTTGGAGACAAGTCGGCTGGAGGCCGATGTATTGAATCTCGACGCAATTTGAGTGTTCCATCGTCATTAGGAGGCCCTAAACGTTACAATTAGCTATCATTTTTGCGTCGGATTCGATAATCTAAACTCACAGGAGAACGAACATTTGGTGCCCGAGGCAGCAATAACCCTTGGAGACAAGTCGGCTGGAGGCCGATGTATTGAATCTCGACGCAATTTGAGTGTTCCATCGCCAATAGGAGGCCCTGAACGTTACAATTAACTATGAGTTTATCGTCGGACTCGAAAACGTAGAATCACGGGAGACGGACCATGTGGTGCCCGAGGCAGCGATATCCCCTTGGAGACAAGTCGGCTGGAGGCCGATGTATTGAATCTCGACGCAATTTGAGTGTTCCATCGTCATTAGAAGGCCCTGAACGTTACAATTAACCATCATTTTTGCGGCGGATTCGAAAATCTAGACTCACAGGAGAACGACCATA
This sequence comes from Schistocerca serialis cubense, assembly GCF_023864345.2. NCBI lineage: Eukaryota > Metazoa > Arthropoda > Insecta > Orthoptera > Acrididae > Schistocerca > Schistocerca serialis. The sequence continues at coordinate 7,404,564 of NC_064647.1, forward strand.
AGGTGCCCGAGGCAGCAATAGACCCTTGGAGACAAGTCGGCTGGAGGCCGATGTATTGAATCTCAACGCAATTTGAGAGTTCCATCGTCATTAGGAGGCCCTAAACGTTACAATTAATTATCATTTTTGCGTCGGATTCGATAATCTAAACTCACAGGAGAACGACCATAAGGTGCCCGAGTCAGCAACAGACCCTTGGAGACATGTCGGCTGGAGGACGATGTATTGAATCCCGACGCAATTTGAGTTCCATCGTCATTAAGAGGTCCTGAACGTTACAATTAACTATGAGTTTTGCGTCGGATTCGAAAATCTAGACTCACAGGAGAACGACCGTAAGGTGCCCGAGGCAGCAATAGACTCTTGGAGACAAGTGGGCTGGAGGCCGATGTATTGAATCTCGACGCAATTTGAGAGTTCCATCGTCATTAGGAGGCCCTGAACGTTACAATTAACTATCATTTTTGCGTCGGATTCGAAAATCTAGACTCACAGGAGAATGACCATAAGGTGCCCGAGGCAGCAGTAGACCCTTGGAGACAAATCGGCTGAATGCCGAAGTATTGAATCTCGACACAATATGAGTGTTCCATCGGCATTAGGAGGCCCTGAACGTTACAATTAACTATCATTTTTGCGTCGGATTCGATAATCTAAACTCACAGGAGAACGACCATAAGGTGCCCGAGGCCGCAATAGACCCTTGGAGACAAGTCGGCTGGAGGCCGATGTATTGAATCTCGACGCAATTTGAGTGTTCCATCGGCATTAGGAGGCCCTGTAAGTTACAGTTAACTATCATTTTAGCGTCGGATTCGAAAATCTACTAACAGAAGAAGGATCATATGGTGCACGAGACTGCAATATCCCCTTGGATACAAGTCGGCTGGAGGTCGATGTATTGAATCTCGACGCAATTTGAGTGTTCCATCGTCATTAGGAGGCCCTAAACGTTACAATTAGCTATCATTTTTGCGTCGGATTCGATAATCTAAACTCACAGGAGAACGACCATTTGGTGCCCGAGGCAGCAATAGACCCTTGGAGACAAGTCGGCTGGAGGCCGATGTATTGAATCTCGACGCAATTTTAGTGTTCCATCGCCAATAGGAGGCCCTGAACGTTACAATTAACTGTGAGTTTTGCGTCGGATTCGAAAACGTAGAATCACCGGAGACGGACCATGTGGTGCCCGAGGCAGCGATATCCCTTTGGAGACAAGTCGGCTGGACGCCGATGTATTGAATCTCGAAGCAATTTGAGTGTTCCATCGTTATTACAAGGCCCTGAACGTTACAATTAACTATCATTTTTGCGTCGGATTCGAAAATCTAGACTCACAGGAGAACGACCATAAGGTGCCCGAGGCAGCAATAGACCCTTGGAGACAAGTCGGCTGGAGGTCGATGTATTGAATCTCGACGCAATTTGAGTCTTCCATCGCCAATAGGAGGCCCTGAACGTTACAATTAACTATGAGTTTTGCGTCGGATTCGAAAACGTAGAATTACCGGAGACTGACCATGTGGTGCCCGAGGCAGCGATATCCCCTTGGAGACAAGTCGGTTGGAGGCCGATGTATTGAATCTCGACGCAATTTGAGTGTCCCATCGTCATTTACAGGCCCTAAACGTTACAATTAACTATCATTTTTGCGTCGGATTCGATAATCTAAACTCACAGGAGAACGACCATAAGGTGCCCCAGGCAGCAACAGACCCTTGGGGACAAGTCGGCTGGAGGCCGATGTATTGAATCTCGACGCAATTTGAGTGTTCCATCGTCATTACAAGGCCCTGAACGTTACAATTAACTATCATTTTTGCGTCGGATTCGAAAACCTAGACTCACAGGAGAACGACCATAAGGTGCCCGAGGCAGCAACAGACCCTTGGAGACAATTCGTCTGGAGGCCGATGTATTGAATCTCGACGCATTTTGAGTGTTCCTTCGTCATTACAAGGCCCTGAACGTTACAATTAACTATCATTTTTGCGTCGGATTCGAAACTCTAGACTCACAGGAGAACGACCATAAGGTGCACGAGGCAGCAATAGACCCTTGAAGACAAGTCGGCTGGAGGACGATGTATTGAATCTCGACGCAATTTGAGAGTTCCATTGTCATTAGGTCGCCCTGAACGTTACATTTAACTATGAGTTTGGCGTCGGTTTCGAAAACGTAGAATTACCGGAGACGGACCATGTGGAGCCCGAGGCAGCGAAATCCCCTTGGAGACAAGTCGGTTGGAGGCCGATGTATTGAATCTCGACGCAATTTGAGTGTCCCATCGTTATTACAAGGCCCTGAACGTTACAATTAACTATCATTTTTTCGTCGGATTCGAAAATCTAGACTCACAGGAGAACGACCATAATGTGCCCGAGGCAGCAATAGACACTTGAAGACAAGTCGGCTGGAGGACGATGTATTGAATCTCGACGCAATTTGAGAGTTCCATTGTCATTAGGTCGCCCTGAACGTTACAATTAACTATCATTTTTGCGTCGGATTCGAAAATCTAGACTTACAAGAGAACGACCATAAGGTGCCCGAGGCAGCAATAGACCCTTGGAGACAAGTCGGCTGGAGGCCGATGTATTGAATCTCGACGCAATTTGTGTGTTCCATCGTCATTAAAAGGCCCTGAACGTAACAATTAACTATCATTTTATCGTCGGATTTGAAAATCTAGACTCACAGGAGAACGACCATAAGGTGCCCGAGGCAGCAACAGACCCTTGGAGACAAGTCGGCTGGAGGCCGATGTATTGAATCTCGACGCAATTTGAGTGTCCCATCGTTATTACAAGGCCCTGAACGTTACAATTAACTATCATTTTTGCGTCGGATTCGAAAATCTAGACTCACAGGAGAACGACCATAAGGTGCCCGAGGCAGCAATAGACCCTTGGAGACAAGTCGGCTGGAGGTCGATGTATTGAATCTCGACGCAATTTGAGTGTTCCATCGCCAATAGGAGGCTCTGAACGTTACAATTAACTATGAGTTTTGCGTCGGTTTCGAAAACGTAGAATTACCGGAGACGGACCATGTGGAGCCCGAGGCAGCGATATCCCCTTGGAGACAAGTCGGTTGGAGGCCGATGTATTGAATCTCGACGCAATTTGAGTGTCCCATCGTCATTAGGAGGCCCTAAACGTTACAATTAACTATCATTTTTGCGTCGGATTCGATAATCTAAACTCACAGGAGAACGACCATAAGGTGCCCGAGGCAGCAACAGACACTTGGGGACAAGTCGGCCGGAGGCCGATGTATTGAATCTCGACGCAATTTGAGTGTTCCATCGTCTTTAGGAGTCCCTGAACGTTACAATTAACTATCATTTATGCGTCGGATTCTAATATCTAGACTCACAGGAGAATGACCATAAGGTGCCCGAGGCAGCAATAGACCCTTGGAGACAAGTCGGCTGGAGGTCGATGTATTGAATCTCGACGCAATTTGAGTGTTCCATCGCCAATAGGAGGCCCTGAACGTTACAATTAACTATGATTTTTGCGTCGGATTCGAAAACGTAGGATCACCGGAGACGGACCATGTGGTGCCCGAGGCAGCGATATCCCCTTGGAGACAAGTCGGCTGGAGGCCGGTGTATTGAATCACGACGCAATTTGAGTGTTCCATCGTCATTAGAAGGCCCTGAACGTTACAATTAACTATCATTTTTGCGTCGCATTCGAAAATCTAGACTCACAGGAGAACGACCATATGGTGCCCGAGGCAGTATTAGACCCTTGGAGACAAGTCGGCTGGAGGACGATGTATTGAATGTCGACGGAATTTGAGAGTTCCATCGTCATTAGGAGGCCCTGAACGTTACAATTAACTATCATTTTTGCGTCGGATTCGAAAATCTAGACTTACAAGAGAACGAACATAAGGTGCCCGAGGCAGCATTAGACCCTTGGAGACAAGTCGGCTGGAGGACGATGTATTGAATCTCGACGCAATTTGAGTGTCCCATCGTCATTAGGAGGCCCTAAACGTTACAATTAACTATCATTTGTGCGTCGGATTCGATAATCTAAACTCACAGGAGAACGACCATAAGGTGCCCGAGGCAGCAACAGACCCTTGGAGACAAGTCGGCTGGAGGCCGATGTATTGAATCTCGACGCAATTTGAGTGTTCCATCGTCATTACAAGGCCCAGAACGTTACAATTAACTATCATTTTTGCGTTGGATTCGAAAATCTAGACTCATAGGTGAAGGATCATATTGTGCCCGAGACTGCAATCTCCCCTTGGATACAAGTCGACTGGAGGTCGATGTATTGACTCTCGACGCAATTTGAGTGTTCCATCGTCTTTAGGAGTCTCTGAACGTTACAATTAACTATCATTTATGCGTCGGATTCTAATATCTAGACTCACAGGAGAATGACCATAAGGTGCCCGAGGCAGCAATAGACCCTTGGAGACAAGTCGCTGGAAACCGATGTATTGATTCTTGACGCAATTTGAGTGTTCCATCGTCATTAGGAGGCCCTAAACGTTACAATTAACTATGAGTTTTGCGTCGGATTCGAAAATCTAGACTCACAGGAGAACGACCATAAGGTGCCCGAGGCAGCAATAGACCCTTGGAGACTAGTCGGCTGGAGGCCGATGTATTGAATCTCGACGCAATTTGAGTGTTCCATCGTCATTAGGAGGCCCTAAACGTTACAATTAACTATCATTTTTGCGTCGGATTCGATAATCTAAACTCACAGGAGAACGACCATAAGGTGCCCGAGGCAGCAATAGAACCTTGGAGACAAGTCGGCTGGAGGTCGATGTATTGAATCTCGACGCAATTTGAGTGTCCAATCGCCAATAGGAGGCCCTGAACGTTACAATTAACTATGAGTTTTGCGTCGGATTCGAAAACGTAGAATCACCGGAGACGGACCATGTGGTGCCGGAGGCAGCGGTATCCCCTTGGAGACAAGTCGGCTGGAGGCCGATGTATTGAATCTCGACGCAATTTGAGTGTTCCATCGTCATTAGAAGGAACTGAACGTTACAATTAACTATCAATTTTACGTCGGATTCGAAAATCTAGACTCACAGGAGAACGACCATAAGGTGCCCGAGGCAGCAATAGACCCTTGGAGACAAGTCGGCTGGAGGTCGATGTATTGAATCTCGACGCAATTTGAGTGTTCCATCGCCAATAGGAGGCCCTGAACGTTACAATTAACTATGATTTTTGCGTCGGATTCGAAAACGTAGTATCACCGGAGACGGAACATGTGGTGTCCGAGGCAGCGATATCCCCTTGGAGACAAGTCGGCTGGAGGCCGATGTATTGAATCGCGACGCAAATTGAGTGTTCCATCGTCATTAGAAGGCCCTGAACGTTACAATTAACTATCATTTTTGCGTCGGATTCGAAAATCTAGACTTACAGGAGAACGACCATAAGGTGCCCGAGGCAGTAATAGACCCTTGGAGACAAGTCGGCTGGAGGACGATGTATTGAATGTCGACGCAATTTGAGAGTTCCATCGTCATTAGGAGGCCCTGAACGTTACAATTAACTATCATTTTTGCGTCGGATTCGAAAATCTAGACTTACAAGAAAACGACCATAAGGTTCCCGAGGCAGCATTAGACCCTTGGAGACAAGTCGGCTGGAGGACGATGTATTGAATCTCGACGCAATTTGAGTGTCCCATCGTCATTAGGAGGCCCTAAACATTACAATTCACTATTATTTTTGCGTCGGATTCGATAATCTAAACTCACAGGGGAACGACCATAAGGTGCCCGAGGCAGCAATAGACCCTTGGAGACAAGTCAGCTGGAGGTAGATGTATTGAATCTCGACGCAATTTGAGTGATCCATCGCCAATAGGAGGCCCTGAACGTTACAATTAACTATGAGTTTTGCGTCGGATTCGAAAACGTAGAATCACCGGAGACGGACCATGTGGTGCCCGAGGCAGCGATATCCCCTTGGAGACAAGTCGGCTGGAGGCCGATGTATTGAATCTCGACGCAATTTGAGTGTTCCATCGTCATTAGAAGGCCCTGAACGTTACAATTAACTATCATTTTTGCGTCGGATTCGAAAATCTAGACTCACAGCAGATCGATCACAAGGTGCCCGAGGCAGTAATAGACCCTTGGAGACAAGTCGGCTGGAGGACGATGTATTGAATCTCGACGCAATTTGGGTGTCCCATCGTCATTAGGAGGCCCTAAACGTTACAATTAACTATCATTTGTGCGTCGGATTCGATAATCTAAACTCACAGGAGAACGACCATAAGGTGCCCGAGGCAGCAACAGACCCTTGGAGAAGTCGGCTGGAGGCCGATGTATTGAATTTCGACGCAATTTGAGTGTTCCATCGTCATTACAAGGCCCTGAACGTTACAATTAACTATCATTTTAGCGTCGGATTCGAAAATCTAGACTCACAGGAGAACGACCATAAGGTGCCCGAGGCAGTAATAGACCCATGGAGACAAGTCGGCTGGAGGACGATGTATTGAATGACGACGCAATTTGAGAGTTCCAACGTCATTAGGAGGCCCTGAACGTTACAATTAACTATCATTTTTGCGTCGGATTCGAAAATCTAGACTTACAAGAGAACGACCATAAGGTGCCCGAGGCAGCATTAGACCCTTGGAGGCAAGTCGGCTGGAGGACGATGCATTGAATCTCGACGCAATTTGAGTGTCCCATCGTCATTAGGAGGCCCTAAACGTTACAATTAACTATCATTTGTGCGTCGGATTCCATAATCTAAACTCACAGGGGAACGACCATAAGGTGCCCGAGGCAGCAACAGACCCTTGGAGACAAGTCGGCTGGAGGCCGATGTATTGAATCTCGACGCAATTTGAGTGTTCCATCGTCATTACAAGGCCCTGAACGTTACAATTAACTATCATTTTTGAGTCGGATTCGAAAATCTAGACTCACAGGTGAAGGATCATATTGTGCCCGAGACTGCAATATCCCCTTGGATACAAGTCGACTGGAGGTCGATGTATTGACTCTCGACGCAATTTGAGTGTTCCATCGTCTTTAGGAGTCCCTGAACGTTACAATTAACTATCATTTATGCGTCGGATTCTAATATCTAGACTCACAGGAGAATGACCATAAGGTGCCAGAGGCAGCAATAGACCCTTGGAGACAAGTCGCTGGAATCCGATGTATTGATTCTTGACGCAATTTGAGTGTTCCATCGTCATCAGGAGGCCCTAAACGTTACAATTAACTATGAGTTTTGCGTCGGATTCGAAAATCTAGACTCACAGGAGAACGACCCAAAGGTGCCCGAGGCAGCAATAGACCCTTGGAGACAAGTCGGCTGGAGGACGATATATTGAATGTCGACGCAATTTGAGAGTTCCATCGTCATTAGGAGGCCCTGAACGTAACAATTAACTATCATTTTTGCGTCGGATTCGAAAATCTAGACTTACAAGAGAACGACCATAAGGTGCCCGAGGCAGCATTAGACTCTTGGAGACAAGTCGGCTGGAGGACGATGTATTGAATCTCGACGCAATTTGAGTGTCCCATCGTCATTAGGAGGCCCTAAACATTACAATTAACTATCATTTTTGCGTCGGATTCGATAATCTAAACTCACAGGAGAACGACCATAAGGTGCCCGAGGCAGCAACAGACCCTTGGAGACAAGTCGGCTGGAGGCCGATGTATTGAATCTCGACGCAATTTGAGTGTTCCATCGTCATTACAAGGCCCTGAACGTTACAATTAACTATCATTTTTGCGTCGGATTCGAAAATCTAGACTCACAGGTGAAGGATCATATTGTGCCCGAGACTGCAATATCCCCTTGGATACAAGTCGACTGGAGGTCGATGTATTGACTCTCGACGCAATTTGAGTGTTCCATCGTCTTTAGGAGTCCCTGAACGTTACAATTAACTATCATTTATGCGTCGGATTCTAATATCTAGACTCATAGGAGAATGACCATAAGGTGCCCGAGGCAGCAATAGACCCTTGGAGACAAGTCGCTGGAAACCGATGTATTGATTCTTGACGCAATTTGTGTGTTCCATCGTCATTAGGAGGCCCTAAACGTTACAAATAACTATGAGTTTTGCGTCGGATTCGAAAATCTAGACTCACAGGAGAACGACCATAAGGTGCCCGAGGCAGCAATAGACCCTTGGAGACAAGTCGGCTGGAGGCCGATGTATTGAATATCGACGCAATTTGAGTGTTCCATCGTCATTAGGAGGCCCTAAACGTTACAATTAACTATCATTTTTGCGTCGGATTCGGTAATCTAAACTCACAGGAGAACGACCATAAGGTGCCCGAGGCAGCAATAGACCCTTGGAGACAAGTCGGCTGGAGGTCGATGTATTGAATCTCGACGCAATTTGAGTGTTCCATCGCTAATAGGAGGCCCTCAACGTTACAATTAACTATGAGTTTTGCGTCGGATTCGAAAACGTAGAATCACCGGAGGCGGACCATGTGGTGCCGGAGGAAGCGATATCCCCTTGGAGACAAGTCGGCTGGAGGCCGATGTATTGAATCTCGACGCAATTTGAGTGTTCCATCGTCATTAGAAGGAAATGAACGTTACAATTAACTATCATTTTTACGTCGGATCCTAAAATCTAGACTCACAGGAGAACGACCATAAGGTGGCCGAGGCAGCAATAGACCCTTGGAGACAAGACGGCTGGAGGTCGATGTATTGAATCTCGACGCAATTTGAGTGTTCCATCGCCAATAGGAGGCCCTGAACGTTACAATTAACTATGATTTTCGCGTCGGATTCGAAAACGTAGTATCACCGGAGACGGACCATGTGGTGCCCGAGGCAGCGATATCCCCTTGGAGACAAGTCGGCTGGAGTCCGATGTATTGAATCACGACGCAATTTGAGTGTTCCATCGTCATTAGAAGGCCCTGAACGTTACAATTAACTATCATTTTTTCGTCGGATTCGAAAATCTAGACTCACAGGAGAACGACCATGAGGTGCCCGAGGCAGTAATAGACCCTTGGAGACAAGTCGGCTGGAGGACGATGTATTGAATGTCGACGCAATTTGAGAGTTCCATCGTCATTAGGAGGCCCTGAACGTTACAATTAACTATCATTTTTGCGTCGGATTCGAAAATCTAGACTTACAAGAGAACGAACTTAAGGTGCCCGAGGCAGCATTAGACCCTTGGAGACAAGTCGGCTGGAGGACGATGTATTAAATCTCGACGCAATTTGAGTGTCCCATCGTCATTAGGAGGCCCTAAACATTACAATTAACTATCATTTTTGCGTCGGATTCGATAATCTAAACTCAAAGGAGAACGACCATAAGGAGCCCGAGGCAGCAACAGACCCTTGGAGACAAGTCGGCTGGAGGCCGATGTATTGAATCTCGACGCAATTTGTGTGTTCCATCGTCATTACAAGGCCCTGAACGTTACAATTAACTATCATTTTTGCGTCGGATTCGAAAATCTAGACTCACAGATGAAGGATCATATTGTGCCCGAGACTGCAATATCCCCTTGGATACAAGTCGACTGGAGGTCGATGTATTGACTCTCGACGCAATTTGAGTGTTCCATCGTCTGTAGGAGTCCTTGAACGTTACAATTAACTATCATTTATGCGTCGGATTCTAATATCTAGACTCACATTAGAATGACCATAATATGCCCGAGGCTGCAATAGACCCTTGGAGACAAGTCGCTGGAAACCGATGTATTGATTCTTGACGCAATTTGAGTGTTCCATCGTCATTAGGAGGCCCTAAACGTTACAATTAACTATGAGTTTTGCGTCGGATTCGAAAATCTAGACTCACAGGAGAACGACCATAAGGTGCCCGAGGCAGCAATAGACCCTTGGAGACAAGTCGGCTGGAGGCCGATGTATTGAATCTCGACTCAATTTGAGTGTTCCATCGTCATTAGAAGGCCCTAAACGTTACAATTAACTATCATTTTTGCGTCGGATTCGATAATCTAAACTCACAGGAGAACGACCATAAGGTGCCCGAGGCAGCAGTAGACCCTTGGAGACAAGTCGGCTGGAGGTAGATGTATTGAATCTCGACGCAATTTGAGTGTTCCATCGCCAATAGGAGGCCCTGAACGTTACAATTAACAATGAGTTTTGCGTCGGATTCGAAAACGTAGAATCACCGGAGACGGACCATGTGGTGCCCGAGGCAGCGATATCCCCTTGGAGACAAGTCGGCTGCAGGCCGATGTATTGAATCTCGACGCAATTTGAGTGTTCCATCGTCATTAGAAGGAACTGAACGTTACAATTAACTATCATTTTTACGTCGGATTCGAAAATCTAGACTCACAGGAGAACGACCATAAGGTGCCCGAGGCAGCAATAGACCCTTGGAGACAAGTCGGCTGGAGGTCGATGTATTGAATCTCGACGCAATTTGAGTGTTCCATCGCCAATAGGAGGCCCTGAACGTTACAATTAACTATGATTTTTGCGTCGGATTCGAAAACGTAGTATCACCGGAGACGGACCATGTGGTGCCCGAGGCAGCGATATCCCCTTGGAGACAAGTCGGCTGGAGGCCGATGTATTGAATCACGACGCAATTTGAGTGTTCCATCGTCATTAGAAGGCCCTGAACGTTACAATTAACTATCATTTTTGCGTCGGATTCAAAAATCTAGACTCACAGGTGAAGGATCATATTGTGCCCGAGACTGCAATCTCCCCTTGGATACAAGTCGACTGGAGGTCGATGTATTGACTCTCGACGCAATTTGAGTGTTCCATCGTCTTTAGGAGTCCCTGAACGTTACAATTAACTATCATTTATGCGTCGGATTCTAATATCTAGACTCACAGGAGAATGACCATAAGGTGCCCGAGGCAGCAATAGACCCTTGGAGACAAGTCGCTGGAAACCGATGTATTGATTCTTGACGCAATTTGAGTGTTCCATCGTCATTAGGAGGCCCTAAACGTTACAATTAACTATGTGTTTTGCGTCGGATTCGAAAATCTAGACTCACAGGAGAACGACCATAAGGTGCCCGAGGCAGCAATAGACCCTTGGAGACAAGTCGGCTGGAGGCCGATGTATTGAATCTCGACGCAATTTGAGTGTTCCATCGTCATTAGGAGGCCCTAAACGTTACAATAAACTATCATTTTTGCGTCGGATTCGATAATCTAAACTCACAGGAGAACGACCATAAGGTGCCCGAGGCAGCAATAGACCCTTGGAGACAAGTCGGCTGGAGGTAGATGTATTGAATCTCGACGCAATTTGAGTGTTCCATCGCCAATAGGAGGCCCTGAACGTTACAATTAACTATGAGTTTTGCGTCGGATTCGAAAACGTAGAATCACCGGAGACGGACCATGTGGTGCCCGAGGCAGCGATATCCCCTTGGAGACAAGTCGGCTGGAGGCCGATGTATTGAATCTCGACGCAATTTGAGTGTTCCATCGTCATTAGAAGGCCCTGAACGTTACAATTAACTATCATTTTTGCGTCGGATTCGAAAATCTAGACTCACAGCAGAACGATCACAAGGTGCCCGAGGCAGCTATTGACCCTTGGAGACAAGTCGGTTGGAGGACGATGCATGGGATCGCGACGCAAAATGAGTGTCCCATCGTCATTAGGAGGCCCTAAACGTTACAATTAACTATCATTTTTGCGTCGGATTCGATAATCTCAACTCACAGGAGAACGACCATAAGGTGCCCGAGGCAGCAACAGACCCTTGGAGTCAAGTCAGCTGGAGGCCGATGTATTGAATCTCGACGCAATTTGAGTGTTCCATCGTCATTACAAGGCCCTGAACGTTACAATTAACTATCATTTTTGCGTCGGAATCGAAAATCTAGACTCGCAGGAGAACGATCATAAGGTGCCCGTGGCAGCAATAGACCCTTGGACACAAGTCGGCTGGCGGCCGATGTATTGAATCTCGACGCAATTTGAGTGTTCCATCGGCATTAGGAGGCCCTGAACGTTACAATTAACTATCATTTTTGCGTCGGATTCGATAATCTAAACTCACAGGAGAACGACCATAAGGTGCCCGAGACAGCAATATCCCCTTGGAGACAAGTCGGCTGGAGGCCGATGTATTGAATCTTGACGCAATTTGAGTGTTCCATCGGCATTAGGAGGCCCTGAACGTTACAATTAACTATCATTTTTGCGTCGGATTCGAAAATCTAGACTCACAGGAGAACGACCATAAGGTGCCCGAGACAGCAATATCCCCTTGGAGACAAATCGGCTGGAGGCCGATATATTGAATCTCGACGCAATTTGAGTGTTACATCGGCATTACGAGGCCCTGAACGTTACAGTTAACTATCATTTTAGCGTCGGATTCGAAAATCTACTATCAGGAGAACGACCATAAGGTGCCCGAGGCAGCAATAGACCCTTGGAGACAAGTCGGCTGGAGGTCGATGTATTGAATCTCGACGCAATTTGAGTGTTCCATCGTCATTAGAAGGCCCTGAACGTTACAATTAACTATGAGTTTGGCGTCGGATTCGAAAATCTAGACTCACAGGAGAACGACCATAAGGTGCCCGAGGCAGCAAAAGACCCTTGGAGGCAAGTCGGCTGGAGGCCGATGGATTGATTCTCGACGCAATTTGAGTGTTCCATCGTCATTAGGAGGCCCTAAAAGTTACAATTAACTATCTGTTTTGCGTCGGATTCGATAATCTAAACTCACAGGAGAACGACCATAAGATGCCCGAGGCAGCAACAGACCCTTGGAGACAAGTCGGCTGAAGGCCGATGTATTGAATCTCGACGCAATTTGAGTGTTCCATCGTCATTACAAGGCCCTGAACGTTACAATTAACTATCATTTTTGCGTAGGATTCGAAAATCTAGACTCACAGGAGAACGACCATAAGGTGCCCGAGGCAGCAATATACCCTTGGAGACAAGTCGGCTGGAGGTCGATGTATTGAATCTCGACGCAATTTGAATGTTCCATCGCCAATAGGAGGCCCTGAACGTTACAATTAACTATGAGTTTTGCGTCGGATTCGAAAACGTAGAATCACCGGCGACGGACCATGTGGTGCCCGAGGCAGCGATATCCCCTTGGAGTCAAGTCGGCTGGAGGCCGAAGTAATGAATCTCGACGCAATTTGAGTGTTCCATCGTCATTAGAAGGCCCTGAATGTTACAATTAACTATCATTTTTGCGTCGGATTCGAAAATCTAGACTCACAGCAGAACGATCACAAGGTGCCCAAGGCAGCTATTGACCCTTGGAGACAAGTCGGTTGGAGGACGATGTATTGGATCGCGACGCAAGATGAGTGTCCCATCGTCATTAGGAGGCCCTAAACGTTACAATTAACTATCATTTTTGCGTCGGATTCGATAATCTAAACTCACAGGAGAACGACCATAAGGTGCCCGAGGCAGCAACAGACCCTTGGAGACAAGTCGGCTGGAGGCCGATGTATTGAATCTCGACGCAATTTGAGTGTTCCATCGTCATTACAGGGCCCTGAACGTTACAATTAACTATCATTTTTGCGTCGGATTTGAAAATCTAGACTCACAGGAGAACGACCATAAGGTGCCCGAGGCAGCAATAGACCCTTGGAGACAAGTCGGCTGGAGGCCGATGTATTGAATCTCGACGCAATTTGAGTGATCCATCGGCATTAGGAGGCCCTGAACGTTACAATTAACTATCATTTTTGCGTCGGATTCGATAATGTAAACTCACAGGAGAACGACCATAAGGTGCCCGAGACAGCAATATCCCCTTGGAGACAAGTCGGCTGGAGGCCGATGTATTGAATCTCGACGCAATTTGAGTGTTCCATCGGCATTAGGAGGCCCTGAACGTTACAATTAACTATCATTTTTGCGTCGGATTCAAAAATCTAGACTCACAGGAGAACGACCATAAGGTGCCCAAGACAGCAATATCCCCTTGGAGACAAGTCGGCTGGAGGTCGATGTATTGAATCTCGACGCAATTTGAGTGTTCCATCGCCAATAGGAGGCCCTGAACGTTACAATTAACTATGAGTTTTGCGTCGGATTCGAAAACGTAGTATCACCGGAGACGGACCATGTGGTGCCCGAGGCAGCGAAATCCCCTTGGAGGCAAGTCGGCTGGGGGCCGATGTATTGAATCTCGACGCAATTTGAGTGTTCCATCGGCATTACGAGGCCCTGAACGTTACAGTTAACTATCATTTTAGCGTCGGATTCGAAAATCTACTAACAGGTGAACGACCATAAGGTGCCCGAGGCAGCAATAGACCCTTGGAGACAAGTCGGCTGGTGGTCGATGTATTGAATCTCGTCGCAATTTGAGTGTTCCATCGCGAATAGGAGGCCCTGAACGTTACAATTAACTATGAGTTTTGCGTCGGATTCGAAAACGTAGAATCACCGGAGAAGGACCATGTGGTGCCCGAGGCAGCGATATCCCCTTGGAGACAAGTCGGCTGGAGGCCGATGTATTAAATCTCGACGCAATTCGAGTGTTCCATCGGCACTAGGATGCCCTGAACGTTACAATTAACTATCATTTTTGCGTCGGATTCGAAAATCTAGACTCACAGGAGAACGACCATAAGGTGCCCGAGGCAGCAATAGACCCTTGGAGTCAAGTCGGCTGGAGGTCGATGTATTGAATCTCGACGCAATTTGAGTGTTCCATCGGCAATAGGAGGCCCTGAACGTTACAATTAACTATGAGTTTTGCGTCGGATTCGAAAACGTAGTATCACCGGAGACGGACCATGTGGTGCCCGAGGCAGCGATATCCCCTTGGAGACAAGTCGGCTGGAGGCCGATGTATTGAATCTCGACGCAATTTGAGTGTTCCATCGTCATAAGAAGGCCCTGAAGGTTACAATTAACTATCATTTTTGCGTCGGATTCGAAAATCTAGACTCACAGCAGAACGATCACATGGTGCCCGAGGCAGCTATTGACCCTTGGAGACAAGTCGGTTGGAGGACGATGTATTGGATCGCGACGCAAAATGAGTGTCCCATCGTCATTAGGAGGCCCTAAACGCTACAATTAACTATCATTTTTGCGTCGGATTCGATAATCTAAACTCCCAGGAGAACGACCATAAGGTGCCCGAGGCAGCAACAGACCCTTGGAGACAAGTCGGCTGGAGGCCGTTGTATTGAATCTAGACGCAATTTGAGTGTTCCATCGTCATTACAAGGCCCTGAACGTTACAATTAACTATCATTTTTGCGTCGGATTCCATAATCTAAACTCACTGGAGAACGACCATAAGGTGCCCGAGGCAGCAATAGACCCTTGGAGACAAGTCGGCTGGAGGCCGAAGTATTGAATCTCGACGCAATTTGAGTGTTCCATCGGCATTACGAGGCCCTGAACGTTACCGTTAACTATCATTTTAGCGTCGGATTCGAAAATCTACTAACAGGAGAACGACCATAAGGTGCCCGAGGCAGCAATAGACCCTTGGAGACAAGTCGGCTGGAGGTCGATGTATTGAATCTCGTCGCAATTTGAGTGTTCCATCGCGAATAGGAGGCCCTGAACGTTACAATTAACTATGAGTTTTGCGTCGGATTCGAAAACGTAGAATCACCGGAGAAGGACCATGTGGTGCCCGAGGCAGCGATATCCCCTTGGAGACAAGTCGGCTGGAGGCCGATGTATTGAATCTCGACGCAATTTAAGTGTTCCATCGTCATTAGAAGGCCCTGAACGTTACAATAACTATCATTTTTGCGTCGGATTCGAAAATCTAGACTCACAGGAGAACGACCATAGGGTGCCCGAGACAGCAATATCCCCTTGGAGACAAGTCGGCTGGAGGCCGATGTATTGAATCTCGACGCAATTCGAGTGTTCCATCGGCACTAGGAGGTCCTGAACGTTACAATTAACTATCATTTTTGCGTCGGATTCGAAAATCTAGACTCACAGGAGAACGACCATAAGGTGCCCGAGGCAGCAATAGACCCTTGGAGTCAAGTCGGCTGGAGGTCGATGTATTGAATCTCGACGCAATTTGAGTGTTCCATCGGCACTAGGAGGCCCTGAACGTTACAATTAACTGTCATTTTTGCGTCGGATTCGAAAATCTAGACTCACAGGAGAACGACCATAAGGTGCCCGAGGCAGCAATAGACCCTTGGAGTCAAGTCGGCTGGAGGACGATGTATTGGATCTCGACGCAATTAGTGTGTTCCATCGCCAATAGGAGGCCCTGAACGTTAAAATTAACTATCATTTTTGCGTCGGATTCGAAAATCTAGACTCACAGTAGAACGACCATAAGGTGCCCGAGGCAGCAATAGACCCTTGGAGACAAGTCGGCTGGAGGCCGATGTATTGATTCTACGCAATTTGAGTGTTCCATCGCCAATAGGAGGCCCTGAACGTTACAATTAACTATGAGTTTTGCGTCGGATTCGAAAATCTAGACTCACAGGAGACGGACCACATGGAGCCCGAGGCAGCAATATCCCCTTGTAGACAAGTCGCCTGGAGGTCGATGTATTGAATCTTGACGCAATTTGAGTGCTCCATCGTCATTAGGAAGCCCTGAACGTTACAATTAACAATCAGTTTCGCGTCGGATTCGAAAATCTAGACTCACATGTGAGCGAACATAAGAGGCCGGAGGCAGTAATATCCCCATGGAGACAAGTCGTGTGGAGGACGATGTATTGAATCTCGACGCAATTTGAGTGTCCCATCGTCATTAGGAGGCCCTAAACGTTACAATTAACTATCATTTTTTCGTCGGATTCGATAATCTAAACTCACAGGAGAACGACCATAAGGTGCCCGACGCAGCAACAGACCCTTGGAGACAAGTCGGCAGGAGGACGATGTATTGAATCTCGACGCAATTTGAGTGTTCCATCGTCATTAGGAGGCCCTAAACGTTACAATTAACTATCATTTTTGCGTCGGATTCGATAATCTAAACTCACAGGAGAACGACCATAAGGTGCCCGAGGCAGCAACAGACCCTTGGAGACAAGTCGGCTGGAGGCCGATGTATTGAATCTCGACGCAATTTGAGTGTTCCATCGTCATTACAAGGCCCTTAACGTTACAATTAACTATCATTTTTGCGTCGGATTCGAAAATCAAGACTTACAAGAGAACGACCATAAGTTGCCCGAGGCAGCAATAGACCCTTGGAGACAAGTCGGCTGGAGGCCGATGTATTGGATCGCGACGCAATTTGAGTGTTCCATCGTCATTAGGAGGCCCTGAATGTTACAATGAACTATCAGTTTTTCTTCGGATTCTAAAATCTAGACTCACAGCAGACGGACCATTTGGTGCCCGAGGCAGCAATATCCCCTTGGAGACAAATCGGCTGGAGGACGATGTATTGAATCTCGACGCAATTTGAGTGTTCCATCGGCATTAGGAGGCCCTGAACGTTACTATTCACTATCAATTTTGCGTCGGATTCGAAAATCTAGACTCACAGGAGAAGGATCATATGGTGCCCGAGACAGCAATATCCCCTTGGAGACAAGTCCGCTGGAGGACGATGTATTGACTCTCGACGCAATTTGAGTGTTCCATCGTCATTAAGAGGCCCTGAGCATTACATTTAACTATCATTTTATGCGTTGGATTCGATAATCTAAACTCACAGGAGAACGACCATAAGGTACCCGAGGCAGTAACGGACCCTTGGAGACAAGTCGGCTGGAGGCCGATGTATTGAATCTCGACGCAATTTGAGTGTTCCATCGTCATTACAAGGCCCTGAACGTTACAATTAACTATCATTTTTGCGTCGGATTCGAAAATCTAGACTCACAGGAAAACGACCATAAGGTGCCCGAGGCAGCAATAGACCCTTGGAGACAAGTCGGCTGGAGGCCGATGTATTGAATCTCGACGCAATTTGTGTGATCCATCGGCATTAGGAAGCCCTGAACGTTACAATTAACTTTAATTTTTGCGTCGGATTCGATAATCTAAACTCACAGGAGAACGATCATAAGGTGCCCGAGGCAGCAATAGACCCTTGGAGACAAGTCGGCTGGAGGCCGAAGTATTGAATATCGACGCAATTTGAGTGTTCCATCGGCATCAGGAGGCCCTGAACGTTACAGTTAACTATCATTTTAGCGTCGGATTCGAAAATCTACTAACAGGAGAAGGTTCATATGGTGCACGAGACTGCAATATCCCCTTGGATACAAGTCGACTGGAGGTTGATGTATTGTCTCTCGACGCATTTTGAGTGTTCCATCGTCTTTAGGAGTCCCCGAACGTTACAGTTAACTATCACTTATGCGTCGGATTCGAAAATCTACTCACAGGAGAAGTTCATACGGTGCTCGAGGCAGCAATAGACCCTTGGAGACAAGTCGGCTGGAAACCGATGTATTGATTCTTGACGCAATTTGAGTGTTCTATCGTCATCAGGAGGCGCTGAACGTTACTATTCACTATCATTTTTGCGTCGGATTCGAAAATTTAGACTCAAATTGCGTCGAGATTCAATAAATCGGCCTCCAGCCGACTTGTCTCCAAGGGTCCACTGCTGCCTCGGGCACCTTATGGTCGTTCTCCTGTGAGTCTAGATTTTCGTATTCGACGCAAAAATGATAGTTAATTGTAACGTTCAGGGATGCCTAATGACGATGGAACTCTCAAATTGCGTCGAGATCCAATACATGGGCCTCCAGTCGACTTGTCTCCAAGGGTCTATTGCTGCCTCGGGCACCTTATGGTCGTTCTCCTGTAAGTCTAGATTTTCGAATCCGACGCAAAAATGATAGTTAATTCTAACGTTCAGGGCCTTGTAATGACGATGGAACACTCAAATTGCGTCGAGATTCAATACATCGGCCTCCAGCCGACTTGTCTCCTAGGGTCTGTTGCTGCCTCGGGCACCTTATGGCCGTTCTCCTGTGAGTTTAGATTATCGAATCCGACGCAAAAATGATAGTTAATTGTAACGTTTAGGGCCTCCTAATGACGATGGGACACTCAAATTGCGTCGAGATTCAATACTTCGTCCTCCAGCCGACTTGTCTCCATGGGGATATTACTGCCCCCGGCCTCTTATGTTCGCTCTCATGTGAGTCTAGATTCTCGAATCCGACGCAAAAATGATAGTTCATTATAACGTTCAGGGCGACCTAATGACGCAATTTGAGTGTTCCATCGTCATTAGGAGGCCCAAAACCTTACAATTAACTATCATTTTAGCGTCGGATTCAAAAATCTACTCACAGAAGAAGTTCATACGGTGCTCGAGACAGCAATATACCACTTGGAGACAAATCGACGGGAGGCCGATGTATTGAATAGCGACGCAATTTGAGTGTTCCATCGTCATTAGGAGGCCCTGAACGTTACAGTTAACTATCATTTTTGCGTCGGATTCGAAAATCTAGACTCACAGGAGAACGACCATAAGGTGCCCGAGGCAGCAATAGACCCTTGGAGACAAGTCGGCTGGAGGCCGATGTATTGAATCTCGACGCAATTTGAGTGTTCCATCGGCATTAGGATGCCCTAAACGTTACAATTAACTATCATTTTTGCGTCGGTTTCGATAATCTAAACTCACAGGAGAACCACCATAAAGTGCCCGAGGCAGCAACAGACCCTTGGAGAGAAGTCGGCTGGAGGACGATGTATTGAATCTCGACGCAATTTGAGTGTTCCATCGTCATTAAAAGGCCCTGAACGTTACAATTAACTATCATTTTTGCGTCGGATTCGATAATCTAAACTCACAGGAGAACCACCATAAGGTGCCCGAGGCAGCAACAGACCCTTGGAGACAAGTCGGCTGGAGGCCGATGTATTGAATCTCGACGCGATTTGAGTGTTCCATCGTCATTAGGAGGCCCTGAACCTTACAATTAACTATCAGTTTCGCGTCGGATTCAAAAATCCAGACTCACTGGAGACGGACCATTTGGTGCCCGAGGCAGCAATATCATCTTGGAGACAAATGAGCTGGAGGACGATGTATTGAATCTCGACGCAATTTGAGAGTTCTATCGTCATCAGGAGGCGATGAATGTTACTATTCACTATCATTTTTGCGTCGGATTCGAAAATCTAGACTCACAGGAGAAGGATCATATGGTGCCCGAGACAGCAATATCCCCATGGAGACAAGTCCGCTGGAGGCCGATGTATTGAATCTCGACGCAATTTCAGTGTTCCATCGTCATTAGGAGGCCCTGAACCTTACAATAAACTATCAGTTTCGCGTCTTATTCGAAAATCTAGACTCACAGGAGACGGACCACATGGAGCCCGAGGCAGCAATATCCCCTTGTAGACAAGTCGGCTGGAGGAAGATGTATTGACTCTCGACGCAATTTGAGTGTTCCATCGTCATTAAGAGGCCCTGAGCATTACATTTAACTATCATTTTATGCGTCGGATTCGATAATCTAAACTCACAGGAGAACGACCATAAGGTGACCGATGCAGCAACAGACCCTTGGAGACAAGTCGGCTGGAGGCCGATGTATTGAATCTCGACGCAATTTGAGTGTTCCATCGTCATTAGGAGGCCCTAAACCTTACAATTAACTATCATTTTTGCGTCGGATTCGATAATCTAAACTCACAGGAGAACGACCATAAGGTGCCCGAGGCAGCTACAGACCCTTGGAGACAAGTCGGCTGGAAACCGATGAATTGATTCTTGACGCAATTTGAGTGTTCCATCGTCATTAGGAGGCCCTGAACGTTACAATTCACTATCATTTTTGCGTCAGATTCGTAAAATCTAGACTCATAGGGGAAGGACCATGTGGTGCCCGAGGTAGCATGAGACCCTTGGATACAAGTCGGCTGGAGGCCGATGTATTGAATCTCGACGCAATTTGAGTGTTCCATCGTCATTACAAGGCCCTGAACGGTACAATTAACTATCATTTTAGCGTCGGATTCGAAAATCTACTCACAGGAGAAGTTCATACGGTGCTCGAGACAGCAATATACCCCTTGGTGAAAAATCGACGGGAGGCCGATGTATTGAATATCGACGCAATTTGAGTGTTCCATCGTCATTAGGAGGCCCTAAACGTTACAGTTAACTATCATTTTTGCGTCGGATTCGAAAATCTAGACTCACAGGAGAACGACCATAAGGTGCCCGAGGCAGCAACAGACCCTTGGAGACAAGTCGGCTGGAGGCCGATGTATTGAATCACGACGCAATTTGAGTGTTCCATCGGCATTAGGATGCCCTGAACGTTACAATTAACTATAATTTTTTCGTCGGATTCGATAATCTAAACTCACAGGAGAACCACCATAAGGTGCCCGAGGCAGCAACAGACCCTTGGATACAAGTCGGCTGGAGGACAATGTATTGAATCTCGACGCAATTTGAGTGTTCCATCGTCATTACAAGGCCCTGAACGTTACAATTAACTATCAATTTTGCGTCGGATTCGAAAATCTAGACTCACAGGAGAACGACCATAAGGTGCCCGAGGCAGCAATAGACCCTTGGAGACAAGTCGGCTGGAGGCCGATGTATTGAATCTAGACGCAATTTGAGTGTTCCATCGTCTTTAGGAGTCCCTGAACGTTACAATTAACTATCATTTATGCGTCGGATTTGTAAATCTAGACTCACAGGAGAACGACCATAAGGTGCCCGAGGCAGCAATAGACCCTTAGAGACAAGTCGGCTGGAGGCCGATGTATTGAATCTCGACGCAATTTGAATGTTCCATCTGCATTAGGAGGCCCTGAACGTTACAATTAACTATCATTTTTGCGTCGGATTCGATAATCTAAACTCACAGGAGAACGACCATAAGGTACCCGAGGCAGCAACAGACCCTTGGAGACAAGTCGGCTGGAGGCCGATGTATTGAATCTCGACGCAATTTGATTGTTCCATCGTCATTAGGAGGCCCTAAACGTTACAATTAACTATCATTTTTGCGTCGGATTCGATAATCTAAACTCACAGGAGAACGACCATAAGGTGCCCGAGGCAGCATTAGACCCTTGGAGACAAGTCGGCTGGAGGCCGATGTATTGAATCTCGACGCAATTTGAGTGTTCCATCGTCATTAGGAGGCCCTGAAAGTTACAATTAACTATCATTTTATCGTCGGATTCGAAAATCTAGACTCACAGGAGAACGACCATAAGGTGCCCTAGGCAGCAACAGACCATAAGAGACAGGTCGGCTGGAGGCCGATGTATTGAATCTCGACGCAATTTGAGTGTTCCATCGTCATTAAGAGGCCCTGAGCATTACATTTAACTATCAGTTTTGCGTCGGATTTGAAAATGTTGACTCACAGGGGAACGACCATACTGGGCCCGAGGCAGCTATTGACCCTTGGAGACAAGTCGGTTGGAGGACGATGTATTGAATCTCGACGCAATTTGAGTGTTCCATCGGCATTAGGAGGCCCTGAACGTTACAATTAACTATGAGCTTCGCGTCGGACTCGAAAATCTAGACTCACATGAGACGAACCACATGGAGCCCGAGGCAGCAATATCCACTTGTAAACAAGTCGGCTGGAGGAAGATGTATTGAATCTCGACGGAATTTGAGTGTCCCATCGTCATTAGGAGGCCCTAAACGTTACAATTAACTATCATTTTTGCGTCGGATTCGATAATCTAAACTCACAGGAGAACGACCATAAGATGCCCGAGGCAGCAACAGACCCTTTGAGACAAGTCGGCTGGAGGCCGATGTATTGAATCTCGACGCAATTTGAGTGTTCCATCGGCATTAGGAGGCCCTGAACGTTTCAATTAACTATCATTTTTGCGTCGGATTCGAAAATCTAGACTTACAAGAGAATGACCATAAGGTGCCCGAGGCAGCAATAGACCCTTGGAGACAAGTTGGCTGGAGGCCGATGTATTGAATCTCGACGCAATTTGAGTGTTCCATCGGCATTAGGAGGCCCAAAACCTTACAATTAACTATCATTTTTGCGTCGGATTCGATAATCTAAACCCACAGGAGAACGACCATAAGGTGCCCGAGGCAGCAACAGACCCTTGGAGACAAGTCGGCTGGAAACCGATGTATTGATTCTTGACGCAATTTGAGTGTTCCATCGTCATTAGGAGACCATGAACGTTACAATTAACAATCAGTTTTGCGTCGGATTCGAAAATCTACACTCAAATGAGAGCGAACATAAGAGGCCAGAGGCAGTAATATCCCCATGGAGACCAGTCGGCTGGAGGACGATGTATTGAATCTCGACGCAATTTGAGTCTTCTATCGTCATTAGGAGGCCCTAAACGTTACAATTAACTATCATTTTTGCGTCGGATTCGATAATCTAAACTCACAGGAGAACGACCATAAGGTGCCCGAGGCAGCAACAGACCCTTGGAGACAAGTCGGCTGGAGGCCGATGTATTGAATCTCGACGCAATTTGAGTGTTCCATCGTCAATACAAGGCCCTGAACGTTACAATTAACTATCATTTTAGCGTCGGATTCGAAAATCAACTCACAGGAGAAGTTCATACGGTGCTCGAGACAGCAATATACCGCTTGGAGACAAATCGACGGGAGGCCGATGTATTGAATATCGACGCAATTTGAGTGTTCCATCGTCATTAGGAGGCCCTAAACGTTACAGTTAACTATCATTTTTGCGTCGGATTCGAAAATCTAGACTCACAGGAGAACGACCATAAGGTGCTCGAGGCAGCAACAGACCCTTGGAGACAAGTCGGCTGGAGGCCGATGTATTGAATCACGACGCAATTTGAGTGTTCCATCGGCATTAGGATGCCCTGAACGTTACAATTAACTATCATTTTTTCGTCGGATTCGATAATCTAAACTCACAGGAGAACCACCATAAGGTGCCCGAGGCAGCAACAGACCCTTGGATACAAGTCGGCTGGAGGACAATGTATTGAATCTCGACGCAATTTGAGTGTTCCATCGTCATTACAAGGCCCTGAACGTTACAATTAACTATCATTTTTGCGTCGGATTCGAAAATCTAGACTCACAGGAGAACGACCATAAGGTGCCCGAGGCTGCAATAGACCCTTGGAGACAAGTCGGCTGGAGGCCGATGTATTGAATCTAGACGCAATTTGAGTGTTCCATCGTCTTTAGGAGTCCCTGAACGTTACAATTAACTATCAATTATGCGTCGGATTTGTAAATCTAGACTCACAGGAGAACGATTATAAGGTGCCCGAGGCAGCAATAGACCCTTAGAGACCAGTCGGCTGGAGGCCGATGTATTGAATCTCGACGCAATTTGAATGTTCCATCGGCATTAGGAGGCCCTGAACGTTACAATTAACTATCATTTTTGCGTCGGATTCGATAATCTAAACTCACAGGAGAACGACCATAAGGTGCCCGAGGCAGCAACAGACCCTTGGAGACAAGTCGGCTGGAGGCCGATGTATTGAATCTCGACGCAATTTGATTGTTCCATCGTCATTAGGAGGCCCTAAACGTTACAATTAACTATCATTTTTGCGTCGGATTCGATAATCTAAACCCACAGGAGAACGACCATAAGGTGCCCGAGGCAGCATTAGACCCTTGGAGACAAGTCGGCTGGAGGCCGATGTATTGAATCTCGACGCAATTTGAGTGTTCCATCGTCATTAGGAGGCCCTGAAAGTTACAATTAACTATCATTTTATCGTCGGATTCGAAAATCTAGACTCACAGGAGAACGACCATAAGGTGCCCTAGGCAGCAACAGACCATAAGAGACAGGTCGGCTGGAGGCCGATGTATTGAATCTCGACGCAATTTGAGTGTTCCATCGTCATTAAGAGGCCCTGAGCATTACATTTAACTATCAGTTTTGCGTCGGATTTGAAAATGTTGACTCACAGGGGAACGACCATACTGGGCCCGAGGCAGCTATTGACCCTTGGAGACAAGTCGGTTGGAGGACGATGTATTGAATCTCGACGCAATTTGAGTGTTCCATCGGCATTAGGAGGCCCTGAACGTTACAATTAACTATGAGCTTCGCGTCGGACTCGAAAATCTAGACTCACATGAGACGAACCACATGGAGCCCGAGGCAGCAATATCCACTTGTAAACAAGTCGGCTGGAGGAAGATGTATTGAATCTCGACGGAATTTGAGTGTCCCATCGTCATTAGGAGGCCCTAAACGTTACAATTAACTATCATTTTTGCGTCGGATTCGATAATCTAAACTCACAGGAGAACGACCATAAGATGCCCGAGGCAGCAACAGACCCTTTGAGACAAGTCGGCTGGAGGCCGATGTATTGAATCTCGACGCAATTTGAGTGTTCCATCGGCATTAGGAGGCCCTGAACGTTTCAATTAACTATCATTTTTGCGTCGGATTCGAAAATCTAGACTTACAAGAGAATGACCATAAGGTGCCCGAGGCAGCAATAGACCCTTGGAGACAAGTTGGCTGGAGGCCGATGTATTGAATCTCGACGCAATTTGAGTGTTCCATCGGCATTAGGAGGCCCAAAACCTTACAATTAACTATCATTTTTGCGTCGGATTCGATAATCTAAACCCACAGGAGAACGACCATAAGGTGCCCGAGGCAGCAACAGACCCTTGGAGACAAGTCGGCTGGAAACCGATGTATTGATTCTTGACGCAATTTGAGTGTTCCATCGTCATTAGGAGACCATGAACGTTACAATTAACAATCAGTTTTGCGTCGGATTCGAAAATCTACACTCAAATGAGAGCGAACATAAGAGGCCAGAGGCAGTAATATCCCCATGGAGACCAGTCGGCTGGAGGACGATGTATTGAATCTCGACGCAATTTGAGTCTTCTATCGTCATTAGGAGGCCCTAAACGTTACAATTAACTATCATTTTTGCGTCGGATTCGATAATCTAAACTCACAGGAGAACGACCATAAGGTGCCCGAGGCAGCAACAGACCCTTGGAGACAAGTCGGCTGGAGGCCGATGTATTGAATCTCGACGCAATTTGAGTGTTCCATCGTCAATACAAGGCCCTGAACGTTACAATTAACTATCATTTTAGCGTCGGATTCGAAAATCAACTCACAGGAGAAGTTCATACGGTGCTCGAGACAGCAATATACCGCTTGGAGACAAATCGACGGGAGGCCGATGTATTGAATATCGACGCAATTTGAGTGTTCCATCGTCATTAGGAGGCCCTAAACGTTACAGTTAACTATCATTTTTGCGTCGGATTCGAAAATCTAGACTCACAGGAGAACGACCATAAGGTGCCCGAGGCAGCAACAGACCCTTGGAGACAAGTCGGCTGGAGGCCGATGTATTGAATCACGACGCAATTTGAGTGTTCCATCGGCATTAGGATGCCCTGAACGTTACAATTAACTATCATTTTTTCGTCGGATTCGATAATCTAAACTCACAGGAGAACCACCATAAGGTGCCCGAGGCAGCAACAGACCCTTGGATACAAGTCGGCTGGAGGACAATGTATTGAATCTCGACGCAATTTGAGTGTTCCATCGTCATTACAAGGCCCTGAACGTTACAATTAACTATCATTTTTGCGTCGGATTCGAAAATCTAGACTCACAGGAGAACGACCATAAGGTGCCCGAGGCTGCAATAGACCCTTGGAGACAAGTCGGCTGGAGGCCGATGTATTGAATCTAGACGCAATTTGAGTGTTCCATCGTCTTTAGGAGTCCCTGAACGTTACAATTAACTATCAATTATGCGTCGGATTTGTAAATCTAGACTCACAGGAGAACGATTATAAGGTGCCCGAGGCAGCAATAGACCCTTAGAGACCAGTCGGCTGGAGGCCGATGTATTGAATCTCGACGCAATTTGAATGTTCCATCGGCATTAGGAGGCCCTGAACGTTACAATTAACTATCATTTTTGCGTCGGATTCGATAATCTAAACTCACAGGAGAACGACCATAAGGTGCCCGAGGCAGCAACAGACCCTTGGAGACAAGTCGGCTGGAGGCCGATGTATTGAATCTCGACGCAATTTGATTGTTCCATCGTCATTAGGAGGCCCTAAACGTTACAATTAACTATCATTTTTGCGTCGGATTCGATAATCTAAACTCACAGGAGAACGACCATAAGGTGCCCGAGGCAGCAACAGACCCTTGGAGACAAGTCGGCTGGAGGCCGATGTATTGAATCTCGACGCAATTTGAGTGTTCCATCGTCATTAGGAGGCCCTGAAAGTTACAATTAACTATCATTTTATCGTCGGATTCGAAAATCTAGACTCACAGGAGAACGACCATAAGGTGCCCTAGGCAGCAACAGACCATAAGAGACAGGTCGGCTGGAGGCCGATGTATTGAATCTCGACGCAATTTGAGTGTTCCATCGTCATTAAGAGGCCCTGAGCATTACATTTAACTATCAGTTTTGCGTCGGATTTGAAAATGTTGACTCACAGGGGAACGACCATACGGTGCCCGAGGCAGCTATTGACCCTTGGAGACAAGTCGGTTGGAGGACGATGTATTGAATCTCGACGCAATTTGAGTGTTCCATCGGCATTAGGAGGCCCTGAACGTTACAATTAACTATGAGCTTCGCGTCGGACTCGAAAATCTAGACTCACATGAGACGGACCACATGGAGCCCGAGGCAGCAATATCCACTAGTAAACATGTCGGCTGGAGGAAGATGTATTGAATCTCGACGGAATTTGAGTGTCCCATCGTCATTAGGAGGCCCTAAACGTTACAATTAACTATCATTTTTGCGTCGGATTCGATAATCTAAACTCACAGGAGAACGACCATAAGATGCCCGAGGCACCAACAGACCCTTTGAGACAAGTCGGCTGGAGGCCGATGTATTGAATCTCGACGCAATTTCAGTGTTCCATCGGCATTAGGAGGCCCTGAACGTTACAATTAACTATCATTTTTGCGTCGGATTCGAAAATCTAGACTTACAAGAGAATGACCATAAGGTGCACGAGGCAGCAATAGACCCTTGGAGACAAGTTGGCTGGTGGCCGATGTATTGAATCTCGACGCAATTTGAGTGTTCCATCGGCATTAGGAGGCCCTGAACGTTACAGTTAACTATCAGTTTCGCGTCGGATTCGAAAATCTAGATTCACAGGAGAACGACCATAAGGTGCCCGAGGCAGCAATAGACCCTTGGAGACAAGTCGGCTGGAGGACGATGTATTGAATCTCGACGCAATTTGAGAGTTCCATCGTCATTAGGAGGCCCTGAACGTTACAGTTAACTATCATTTTTGCGTCGGATTCGAAAACCTAGACTCACAGGAGAACGACCATAAGGTGCCCGAGGCAGCAATAGACCCTTGGAGACAAGTCGGCTGGAGGCCAATGTGTGGAATCTCGACGCAATTTGATTGTTCCATCGGCATTAGGATGCCCTGAACGTTACAATTAACTATCATTTTTGCGTCGGATTCGATAATCTAAACTCACAGGAGAACCACCATAAGGTGCCCGAGGCAGCAACAGACCCTTGGAGACAAGTCGGCTGGAGGACGATGTATTGAATCTCGACGCAATTTGAGTGTTCCATCGTCATTACAAGGCCCTGAACGTTACAATTAACTATCATTTTTGCGTCGGATTCGAAAATGTAGACTCACAGGAGAACGACCATAAGGTGAACGAGGCAGCAATAGACCCTGGGAGACAAGTCGGCTGGAGGCCAATGTATTGAATCTAGACGCAATTTGAGTGTTCCATCGGCATTTGGAGGCCCTGAACGTTACAGTTAACTACCATTTTAGCGTCGGATTCGAAAATCTGCTAACAGGAGAAGGATCATATGGTGCACGAGACTGCAATATCCCCTTGGATACAAGTCGACTGGAGGTCGATGTATTGACTCTCGACGCAATTTGAGTGTTCCATCGTCTTTAGGAGTCCCTGAACGTTACAATTAACTATCATTTATGAGTCGGATTTCTAAATCTAGACTCACAGGAGAACGACCATAAGGTGCCCGAGGCATCAATAGAGCCTTGGAGACAAGTCGGCTGGAGGCCGATGAATTGAATCTCGACGCAATTTGAGTGTTCCATCGGCATTAGGAGGCCCTGAACGTTACAATTAACTATCATTTTTGCGTCGGATTCGATAATCTAAAGTCACAGGAGAACGACCATAAGGTGCCCGAGGCAGCAACAGACCCTGGGAGACAAGTCGGCTGGAGGCCGATGTATTGAATCTCGACGCAATTTGAGTGTTCCATCGTCATTAGGAGGCCCTAAACGTTACAATTAACTATCATTTTTGCGTCGGATTCGATAATCTAAACTCACAGGAGAACGAACATAAGGTGCCCGAGGCAGCAACAGACCCATGGAGACAAGTCGGCTGGAGGCCGATGTATTGAATCTCGACGCAATTTGAGTGTTCCATCGTCATTAGGAGGCCCTGAAAGTTACAATTAACTATCATTTTATCGTCGGATTCGAAAATCTAGACTCACAGGAGAACGACCATAAGGTTCTCTAGGCAGCAACAGACCATAGGAGACAGGTCGGCTGGAGGCCGATGTATTGAATCTCGACGCAATTTGAGTGTTCCATCGTCAATAAGAGGCCCTGAGCATTACATTTAACTATCAGTTTTGCGTCGGATTTGAAAATGTTGACTCACAGGGGAACGACCATACGGTGCCCGAGGCAGCTATTGACCCTTGGAGACAAGTCGGTTGGAGGACGATGTATTGAATCTCGACGCAATTTGAGTGTTCCATCGGCATTATGAGGCCCTGAACGTTACAATTAACTATGAGTTTCGCGTCGGATTCGAAAATCTAGACTCACATGAGACGGACCACATGGAGCTCGAGGCAGCAATATCCACTTGTAGACAAGTCGGCTGGAGGAAGATGTATTGAATCTCGACGGAATTTAAGTGTCCCATCGTCATTAGGAGGCCCTAAACGTTACAATTAACTATCATTTTTGCGTCGGATTCGATAATCTAAACTCACAGGAGAACGACCATAAGATGCCCGAGGCACCAACAGACCCTTGGAGACAAGTCGGCTGGAGGCCGATGTATTAAATCTCGACGCAATTTGAGTGTTCCATCGGCATTAGGAGGCCCTGAACGTTACAGTTAACTATCAGTTTCGCGTCGGATTCGAAAATCTAGACTCACAGGAGAACGACCATAAGGTGCCTGAGGCAGCAATAGACCCTTGGAGACAAGTCGGCTGGAGGACGATGTATTGAATCTCGACGCAATTTGAGAGTTCCTTCGTCATTAGGAGGCCCTGAACGTTACAGTTAACTATCATTTTTGCGTCGGATTCGAAAATCTAGACTCACAGGAGAACGACCATAAGGTGCCCGAGGCAGCAATAGACTCTTGGAGACAAGTCGGCTGGAGACCGATGTGTGGAATCTCGACGCAATTTCAGTGTTCCATCTGCATTAGGATGCCCTGAACGTTACAATTAACTATCATTTTTGCGTCGGATTCGATAATCTAGACTCACAGGAGAACCACCATAAGGTGCCCGAGGCGGCAACGGAGACAAGTCGGCTGGAGGACGATGTATTGAATCTCGACGCAATTTGAGTGTTCCATCGTCATTACAAGGCCCTGAACGTTACAATTAACTATCATTTTTGCGTCGGATTCGAAAATGTAGACTCACGGGAGAACGACCATAAGGTGCCCGAGGCAGCAATAGACCCTTGGAGACAAGTCGGCTGGAGGCCAATGTGTTGAATCTCGAAGCAATTTGAGTGTTCCATCGGCATTAGGAGGCCCTGAACGTTACAGTTAACTATCATTTTAGCGTCGGATTCGAAAATCTACTAACAGGAGAAGGATCATATGGTGCACGAGACTGCAATATCCCCTTGGATACAAGTCGACTGGAGGTCGATGTATTGACTCTCGACGCAATTTGAGTGTTCCATCGTCTTTAGGAGTTCCTGAACGTTAAAATTAACTATCATTTATGAGTCGGATTTCTAAATCTAGACTCACAGGAGAACGACCATAAGGTGCCCGAGGCATCAATAGAGCCTTGGAGACAAGTCGGCTGGAGGCCGATGTATTGAATCTCGACGCAATTTGAGTGTTCCATCGGCATTAGGAGGCCCTGAACGTTACAATTAACTATCATTTTTGCGTCGGATTCGATAATCTAAACTCACAGCAGAACGACCATAAGGTGCCCGAGGCAGCAACAGACCCTGGGAGACAAGTCGGCTGGAGGCCGATGTATTGAATCTCGACGCAAATTGAGTGTTCCATCGTCATTAGGAGGCCCTAAACGTTACAATTAACTATCATTTTGGCGTCGGATTCGATAATCTAAACTCACAGGAGAACGACCATAAGGTGCCCGAGGCAGCAACAGACACTTGAAGACAAGTCGGCTGGAGGCCGATGTATTGAATCTCGACGCAATTTGAGTGTTCCATCGTCATTAGGAGGCCCTGAACGTTACAATTAACTATCATTTTATCGTCGGATTCGAAATTCTAGACTCACAGGAGAACGACCACAAGGTGCCCGAGGCAGCAATAGACCATTGCAGACAAGTCGGCTGGAGGACGATGTATTGAATCTCGACGCTATTTGAGTGTTCCATCGTCATTAAGAGGCCCTGAGCATTACATTTAACTATCAGTTTTGCGTCGGATTTGAAAATGTTGACTCACAGGGGAACGACCATACGGTGCCCGAGGCAGCTATTGACCCTTGGAGAAAAGTCGGTTGGAGGACGATGTATTGAATCTCGACGCAATTTAAGTGTTCCATCGGCATTAGGAGGCCCTGAACGTTACAATTAACTATGAGTTTCGCATCGGATTCGAAAATCTAGACTCACATGAGACGGACCACATGGAGCCCGAGGCAGCAATATCCACTTGTAGACAAGTCGGCTGGAGGAAGATGTATTGAATCTCGACGGAATTTGAGTGTCCCATCGTCATTAGGAGGCCCTAAACGTTACAATTAACTATCATTTTTGCGTCGGATTCGATAATCTAAACTCACAGGAGAACGACCATAAGGTGCTTGAGGCAGCAATAGACCCTTGGAGACAAGTTGGCTGGAGGCCGATGTATTGAATCTCGACGCAATTTGAGTGTTCCATCGGCATTAGGAGGCCCTGAACGTTACAGTTAACTATCAGTTTCGCGTCGGATTCGAAAATCTAGACTCACAGGAGAACGACCATAAGGTGCCCGAGGCAGCAATAGACCCTTTGAGACAAGTCGGCTGGAGGACGATGTATTGAATCTCGACGCAATTTGAGAGTTCCATCGTCATTAGGAGGCCCTGAACGTTACAGTTAAGTATCAATTTTGCGTCGGATTCGAAAATGTAGACTCACAGGAGAACGACCATAAGGTGCCCGAGGCAGCAATAGACCCTTGGAGACAAGTCGGCTGGAGGCCGATGTATTGAATCTCGACGCAATTTGAGTGTTCCATCGTCTTTAGGAGTCCCTGAACGTTACAATTAACTATCATTTATGCGTCGTATTTCTAAATCTAGACTCACAGGAGATCGAACATAAGGTGCCCGAGGCATCAATAGAGCCTTGGAGACAAGTCGGCTGGAGGCCGATGTATTGAATCTCGACGCAATTTGAGTGTTCCATCGTCATTAGGAGGCCCTAAACGTTCCAATTAACTATCATTTTTGCGTCGGATTCGATAATCTAAACTCACAGGAGAACGACCATAAGGTGCCCGAGGCAGCAACAGACCCTTGGAGACAAGTCGGCTGGACGCCGATGTATTGAATCTCGACGCAATTTGAGAGTTCCATCGTCATTAGGAGGCCCTAAACGTTACAATTAACTATCATTTTTGCGTCGGATTCGATAATCTAAACTCACAGGAGAACGACCATAAGGTGCCCGAGGCAGCAACAGACCCTTGGAGACAAGTCGGCTGGAGGCCGATGTATTGAATCTCGACGATATTTGAGTGTCCCATCGTCATTAGGAAGCCCTAAACGTTACAATTAACTATCATTTTTGCGTCGGATTCGATAATCTAAACTCACAGGTGAACGACCATAAGGTGCCCGAGGCAGCAACAGACCCTTGGAGACAAGTCGGCTGGAGGACGATGTATTGAATCTCGACGCAATTTGAGTGTTCCATCTTCATTAAGAGGCCCTGAGCATTACATTTAACTATCAGTTTTGCGTCGGATTCGAAAATGTTGACTCACAGTGGAACGACCATACGGTGCCCGAGGCAGCTATTGACCCTTGGAGACAAGTCGGTTGGAGAACGATGTAATGAATATCGACGCAATTTGAGTGTTCCATCGGCATTAGGAGGCCCTGAACGTTACAATTAACTATCATTTTCGCGTCGGATGCGAAAATCTAGACTCACATGAGACGGACCACATGGAGCCCGAGGCAGCAATATCCACTTGTAGACAAGTCGGCTGGAGGAAGATGTATTGAATCTCGACGGAATTTGAGTGTCCCATCGTCATTAGGAGGCCCTAAACGTTACAATTAACTATCATTTTTGCGTCGGATTCGATAATCTAAACTCACAGGAGAACGACCATAAGGAGCCCGAGGCAGCAACAGACCCTTGGAGACAAGTCGGCTGGAGGCCGATGGATTGAAACTCGACGCAATTTGAGTGTTCCATCGGCATTAGGAGGCCCTGAACGTTACAATTAACTATCATTTTTGCGTCGGATTCGAAAATCTAGACTTACAAGAGAACGACCATAAGGTGCCCTAGGCAGCAACAGACCCTTGGAGACAAGTTGGCTGGAGGCCGATGTATTGAATCTCGACGCAATTTGAATGTTCCATCGGCATTAGGAGGCCCTGAACGTTACAGTTAACTATCAGTTTCGCGTCGGATTCGAAAATCTAGACTCACAGGAGAACGACCATAAGGTGCCCGAGGCAGCAATAGACCCTTGGAGACAAGTCGGCTAGAGGACGATGTATTGAATCTCGACGCAATTTCAGAGTTCCATCGTCATTAGGAGGCCCTGAACGTTACAATTAACTATCATTTTCGCGTCGGATTCGAAAATCTAGACTTACAAGAGAAAGACCATAAGGTGCCCGAGGCAGCATTAGACCCTTGGAGACAAGTCGGCTCGAGGACTATGTATTGTATCTCGACGCAATTTGAGTCTTCTATCAGTCATTAGGTGGCGCTGAACGTTACAATTCCCTATCATTTTTGCGTCGGATTCGAAAATCTAGACTCACTGGAGAAGGATCATATTGTGCCCGAGACTGTAATATCCCCTTGGATACAAGTCGACTGGAGGTCGGTGTATTGACTCTCGACGCAATTTGAGTGTTCCATCGTCTTTAGGAGGCGCTGAACGTTACAATTCACTATCATTTTTGCGTCGGATTCGAAAATCTAGACTCACAGGAGAAGGATCATATTGTGCCCGAGACTGCAATATCCCCTTGGATACAAGTCGACTGGAGGTCGATGTATTGACTCTCGACGCAATTTGAGTGTTCCATCGTCTTTAGGAGTCCCTGAACGTTACAATTAACTATCATTTATGCGTCGGATTCGAAAATCTAGACTCACATGAGAGCGAACATAAGAGGCCGGAGGCAGTAATATCACCATGGAGACAAGTCGGCTGGAGGACGATGTATTGAATCTCGACGCAATTTGAGTGTCCCATCGTCATTAGGAGGCCCTAAACGTTAAAATTAACTATCATTTTTGCGTCGGATTTGATAATCTAAACTCACAGGAGAACGACCATAAGGTGCCCGAGGCAGCAACAGACCCTTGGAGACAAGTCGGCTGGAGGCCGATGTATTGAATCTCGACGCAATTTAAGTATTCCATCGTCATTACAAGGCCCTGAACGTTACAATTAACTATCATTTTTGCGTCGGATTCGAAAATCTAGACTCACAGGAGAATGAACATAAGGTGCCCGAGGCAGCAATAGACCCTTGGAGACAAGTCGGCTGGAGGCCGATGTATTGAATCTCGACGCAATTTGAGTGTTCCATCGGCATTAGGAGGCCCTGATCGTTACAATTAACTATCATTTTTGCGTCGGATTCGATAATCTAAACTTACAGGAGAACGACGATAAGGTGCCCGAGGCAGCAACAGACCCTTGGAGACAGGTCGGCTGGAGCCCGATGTATTGAATCTCGACGCAATTTGAGTGTTCCATCGGCATTACAAGGCCCTCAACGTTACAATTAACTATCATTTCTGCGTAGGATTCGACAATCTAGACTCACAGGAGAACGACCATAAGGTGCCTGAGGCAGCAATAGACCCTTGGAGACAAGTCGGCTGGAGGTCGATGTATTGGATCGCGACGCAATTTGAGTGTTCCATCGTCATTAGGAGGCCCTGAATGTTACAATTAACTATCAGATTTTCGTCGGATTCGAAAATCTAGACTCACAGCAGACGGACCATTTGGTGCCCGAGGCAGCAATATCCCCTTGGAGACAAATCGGCTGGATGACGATGTATTGAATCTCGACGCAATTTGAGTCTTCTATCGTCATTAGGTCGCCCTGAACGTTATAATGAACTATCAGTTTTGCGTCGGATTCGAAAATGTAAACTTACAAGAGAACGACCATAAGGTGCCCGAGGCAGCATTAGACCCTTGGAGACAAGTCGGCTGGAGGACGATGTATTGGATCGCGGCCCAATTTGAGTGTTCCATCGTCATTAGGAGGCGCTGAACCTTACAATTAACTATCAGTTTCGCGTCGGATTCGAAAATCTAGACTCACAGGAGACGGACCACATGGAGCCCGAGGCAGCAATATCCTCTTGGAGACAAGTCGGCTGGAGGAAGATGTATTGAATCTCGACGCAATTTGAGTGTTCCATCGTCATTAGAAGGCCCTGAATGTTACAATTAACTATCTTTTTGCGTCAGATTCGAAAATCTAGACTCACAGGAGAACGACCATAAGGTGCCCGAGGCAGCAATAGACCCTTGGAGACAAATCGGCTGAATGCCGATGTATTGAATCTCGAGGCAATTTGAGTATTCCATCGTCATTAGGAAGCCCTGAACGTCACAATTAACGATCAGTCTCGCGTCGGATTCGAAAATCTAGACTCACATGAGAGCGAACATAAGAGGCCGGAGGCAGTAATATCCCCATGGAGACAAGTCGGCCGGAGGACGATGTATTGAATCTCGACGCAATTTGAGTGTCCCATAGTCATTAAGAGGCCCTGAACGTTACAATTAACTATCATTTTTGCGTCGGATTCGATAATCTAAACTCACAGGAGAACGACCATAAGGTGCCCGAGGCAGCAACAGACCCTTTTAGAAAAGTCGGCTGGAGGCCGATGTATTGAATCTCGACGCAATTTGTGTGTTCCATCGTCATTACAAGGCCCTGAACGTCACAATTAACTATCATTTTTGCGTCGGATTCGAAATTCTAGACTCACATGAGAACGAGCATAAGGTGCCCGATGCAGCAATAGACCCTTGGAGACAAGTCGGCTGGAGGCCGATGTATTGAATCTCGACGCAATTTGAGTGTTCCATCGGCATTACGAGGCCCTGAACCTTACAACTAACTATCAGTTTCGCGTCGGATTCGAAAATCTAGACTCACAGGAGACGGACCACATGGAGCCCGAGGCAGCAATTTCCCCTTGTACACAAGTCAGCTGGAGGAAGATGTATTGACTCTTGACGCAATTTGAGTGTTCCATCGTCATTAGGAGGCCCTGAACGTTACAATTCACTGTCATTTTAGCGTCGGATTCGAAAATCTAGACTCACAGGAGAAGAACCATGTGGTGCCCGAGGCAGCATTAGACCCTTGGAGACAAGTCGGCTGGAGGACGATGTATTGGATCGCGACGCAATTTCAGTGTTCCATCGTCGTTAGGAGGCCCTGAACGTTACAATTAACAATCATTTTAGCGTCGGATTCGAAAATGTACTCACAGGAGAAGTTCATACGGTGCTCGAGACAGCAATATCCCCTTGGAGACAAGTCGGCTGGAGGCCGATGTATTGAATCTCGACGCAATTTGAGTGTTCCATCGTCATTACAAGGCCCTGAACGTTACAATTAACTATCATTCTTGCGTCGGATTCGAAAATCTAGACTCACAAGAGAACGACCATAAGGTGCCCGAGGCAGCAACACACCCTTGGAGACAAGTCGGCTGGAGGCCGATGTATTGGATCGCGACGCAATTTGAGTGATCCATCGTCATTACAAGGCCCTGAACGTTACAATTAACTATCATTTTTGCGTCGGATTCGAAAATCTAGACTCACAGGAGAACGACCATAGGGTGCCCGAGGCAGCAATTGACCCTTGGAGACAAGTCGGCTGGAGGTCGATGTATTGAATCTCGACGCAATTTGAGTGTTCCATCGCCAATAGGAGGCCCTGAACGTTACAATTAACTATGAGTTTTGCGTCGGATTCGAAAACGTAGAATCACCGGAGACGGACCATGTGGTGCCCGAGGCAGAGATATCCCCTTGGTGACAAATCGGCTGGAGGACGATGTATTGAATCTCGACGCAATTTGAGTGTTCCATCGTCATTAGGAGGCCCTGAACGTTACAATTAACAATCAGTTTTGCGTCGGGTTCGAAAATCTAGACTCACAGCAGAACGATCACAAGGTGCCCGTGGCAGCTATTGACCCTTGGAGACAAGTCGGTTGGAGGACGATGTATTGGATCGCGACGCAAAATGAGTGTTCCATCGTCATTAGGAGGCCCTGAATGTTACAATTAACTATCAGTTTTTCGTCGGATTCGAAAATCTAAACTCACAGGAGAACGACCATAAGGTGCCCGATGCAGCAATATCCCCTTGGAGACTAGTCGGCTGGAGGTCGATTTATTGAATCTCGACGCAATTTGAGTGTTCCATCGCCAATAGGAGGCCCTGAACGTTACAATTAACTAAGAGTTTTGCGTCGGATTCGGAAACGTAGAATCACCGGAGACGGACCATGTGGTGCCCGAGGCAGCGATATCCCGTTGGAGACAAGTCGGCTGGAGGCCGATGTTTTGAATCTCGATGCAATTTGAGTGTTCCATCGTCATTAGAAGGCCCTGAACGTTACAATTAACTATCATTTATGCGTCGGATTCGAAAATCTAGACTCACAGGAGAACGACCATAAGGTGCCCGAGGCAGCAGTAGACCCTTGGAGACAAGTCGGCTGGAGGAAGATGTATTGACTCTCGACGCAATTTGAGTGTTCCAACGTGTTTAGGAGTCCCTGAACGTTACAATTAACTATCATTTATGCGTCGGATTCGAAAATCTACTCACAGGAGAAGTTCATACGGTGCTCGAGGCAGCAATAGACCGTTGGAGACAAGTCGGCTGGAAACCGATTATTGAATCTCAACGCAATTTGAGTGTTCCATCGTCATTACGAGGCCCTGAACGTTACAATTAACAATCATTTTAGCGTCGGATTCGAAAATCTACTCACAGGAGAAGTTCATACGGTGCTCGAGACAGCAATATCCCCTTGGAGACAAGTCCGCTGGAGGCCGATGTATTGAATCTCGACGCAATTTGAGTGTTCCATCGTCATTAGGAGGCCCTGATCCTTACAATCAACTATCAGTTTCGCGTCGGATTCGAAAATCTAAACTCACAGGAGAACGACCATGAGGTGCCCGAGGCAGCAACAGACCCTTGGAGACAAGTCGGCTGGAGGACGATGAATTGAATCTCGTCGCAATTTGAGTCTTCCATCGTCATTAGGAGGCCCTGAACGTTACAATTAACTATCATTTTATCGTCGGATTCGATAATCTAGACCCACAGGAGAACGACCATAAGGTGCCCGAGGCAGCAACAGACCATAGGAGACAAGTCGGCTGGAGGCCGATGTATTGAATCGCGACGCAATTTGAGTGTTCCATCGCCAATAGGAGGCCCTGAACGTTACAATTAACTATCATTTTAGCGTCGGATTCGAAAATCTACTAACAGGAGAAGGATCATATGGTGCACGAGTCTTCAATATCCCCTTGGATACAAGTCGACTGGAGGTCGATGTATTGACTCTCGACGCAATTTGAGTGTTTCATCGTCTTTAGGAGTCCCTGAACGTTACAATTAACTATCATTTATGCGTCGGATTCGAAAATTTAGACTCACAGGAGAACGACCATAAGGTGCCCGAGGCAGCAATAGACCCTTGGAGACAAGTCGGCTGGAAACCGATGTATTGATTCTTGACGCAATTTGAGTGTTCCATCGTCATTAGGAGGCCCTGAACGTTGCAATTAACAATCATTTTAGCGTCGGATTCGAAAATCTACTCACAGGAGAAATTCATACGGTGCTCGAGACAGCAATATACCCCTTGGAGACAAATCGACTGGAGGCCGATGAATTGAATATCGACGCAATTTGAGTGTTCCATCGTCAATAGGTCGCCCCGAACGTTATAATGAACTATCAGTTTTGCGTCGGATTCGAAAATCTAGACTTACAAGAGAACGACCATAAGGTGCCCGAGGCAGCATTAGTCCCTTGGAGACAAGACGGCTGGAGGACGATGTATTGGATCGCGACGCAATTTGAGTTTTCCATCGTCATTAGGAGGCCCTGAATGTTACAATTAACTATCAGTTTTTCGTCGGATTCGAAAAACTAGACTCACAGCAGACGGACCATTTGGTGCCCGAGGCAGCAATATCCCCATGGAGACAAATCGGCTGGAGGACGATGTATTGAATCTCGACGCAATTTGAGTCTTCTATCGTCATTAGGAGGCGCTGATCGTTACAATTCACTATCATTTTTGCGTCGGATTCGAAAATCTAGACTCACAGGAGAAGGAACATATTGTGCCCGAGACAGCAATATCCCCTTGGAACAAGTCTGCTGGAGGCCGATGTATTGAATCTCGACGCAATTTGAGTGTTCCATCGGCATTAGGAGGCCCTGAACGTTACAGTTAACTATCATTTTAGCGTCGGATTCGAAAATCTACTAACAGGAGAAGGATCATATGGTGCACGAGACTTCAATATCACCTTGGATACAAGTCGACTGGAGGTCGATGTATTGACTCTCGTCGCAATTTGAGTATTCCTTCGTCTTTAGGAGTCCCTGAACGTTACAATTAACTATCAGTTTCGCGTCGGATTCGAAAATCTAGACTCACAGGAGACGGACCACATGGAGCCCGAGGCAGCACTATCCCCTTGGAGACAAGTCGGCTAGAGGTCGATGTATTGAATCTCGACTCAATTTGAGTGTTCCATCGTCATTAGGTGGCCCTGAACGTTACAATTAACAATTAGTTTTGCGTCGGGTTCGAAAATCTAGACTCACAGCAGAACGATCACAAGGTGCCCGTGGCAGCTATTGACCCTTGGAGACAAGTCGGTTGGAGGACGATGTATTGGATCGCGACGCAAAATGAGTGTTCCATCGTCATTAGGAGGCCTTGAATGTTACAATTAACTATCAGTTTTTCGTCGGATTTTAAAATCTAGACTCACTGGAGACGGACCATAAGGTGCCCGATGCAGCAATATCCCCTTGGAGACCAGTCCGCTGGAGGACGATGTATTGAATCTCGACGCAATTTGTGTCTTCTATCGTCATTAGGAGGCGCTGAACGTTACAATTCACTATCATTTTTGCGACGGATTCGAAAATCTAGACTCACAGGAGAACGACCATAAGGTGCCCGAGGCAGCAATAGACCCTTGGAGACAAGTCGGCTGGAGGTCGATGTATTGAATCTCGACGCAATTTGAGTCTTCTATCGTCATTAGGAGGCGCTGAACGTTACAATTAACTATCATTTATGAGTCGCATTCGAAAATCTAGACTCACAGGAGAACGACCATAAGGTGCCCGATGCAGCAATATCCCCTTGGAGACCATGCCGCTGGAGGACGATGTATTGAATCCCGACGCAATTTGAGTGTTCCATCGTCATTACAATTAACTATCATTTTGGCGTCGGATTCGAAAATTTAGACTCACAGGAGAACGACTATAAGGTGCCCGAGGCAGCAATAGCCCCTTGGAGACAAGTCGGCTGGAGGCCGATGTATTGAATCTCGACACAATTTGAGTGTTCCATCGGCATTAGGAGGCCCTGAACGTTACAATTAACTATCATTTTTGCGTCGGATTCGAAAATCCAGACTTACAAGAGAACGACTATAAGGTGCCCGAGGCAGCAATAGACCTTTGGAGACAAGTTGGCTGGAGGCCGATGTATTGAATCTCGACGCAATTTGAATGTTCCATCGGCATTAGGAGGCCCTGAACGTTACAGTTAACTATCAGTTTCGCGTCGGATTCGAAAATCTAGACTCACAGGAGAACGACCATAAGGTGCCCGAGGCAGCAATAGACCCTTGGAGACAAGTCGGCTAGAGGACGATGTATTGAATCTCGACGCAATTTCAGAGTTCCATCGTCATTAGGAGGCCCTGAACGTTACACTTAACTATCATTTTCGCGTCGGATTCGAAAATCTAGACTTACAAGAGAAAGACCATAAGGTGCCCGAGGCAGCATTAGACCCTTGGAGACAAGTCGGCTCGAGGACTATGTATTGTATCTCGACGCAATTTGAGTCTTCTATCAGTCATTAGGTGGCGCTGAACGTTACAATTCCCTATCATTTTTGCGTCGGATTCGAAAATCTAGACTCACTGGAGAAGGATCATATTGTGCCCGAGACTGTAATATCCCCTTGGATACAAGTCGACTGGAGGTCGGTGTATTGACTCTCGACGCAATTTGAGTGTTCCATCGTCTTTAGGAGGCGCTGAACGTTACAATTCACTATCATTTTTGCGTCGGATTCGAAAATCTAGACTCACAGGAGAAGGATCATATTGTGCCCGAGACTGCAATATCCCCTTGGATACAAGTCGACTGGAGGTCGATGTATTGACTCTCGACGCAATTTGAGTGTTCCATCGTCTTTAGGAGTCCCTGAACGTTACAATTAACTATCATTTATGCGTCGGATTCGAAAATCTAGACTCACATGAGAGCGAACATAAGAGGCCGGAGGCAGTAATATCACCATGGAGACAAGTCGGCTGGAGGACGATGTATTGAATCTCGACGCAATTTGAGTGTCCCATCGTCATTAGGAGGCCCTAAACGTTAAAATTAACTATCATTTTTGCGTCGGATTTGATAATCTAAACTCACAGGAGAACGACCATAAGGTGCCCGAGGCAGCAACAGACCCTTGGAGACAAGTCGGCTGGAGGCCGATGTATTGAATCTCGACGCAATTTAAGTATTCCATCGTCATTACAAGGCCCTGAACGTTACAATTAACTATCATTTTTGCGTCGGATTCGAAAATCTAGACTCACAGGAGAATGAACATAAGGTGCCCGAGGCAGCAATAGACCCTTGGAGACAAGTCGGCTGGAGGCCGATGTATTGAATCTCGACGCAATTTGAGTGTTCCATCGGCATTAGGAGGCCCTGATCGTTACAATTAACTATCATTTTTGCGTCGGATTCGATAATCTAAACTTACAGGAGAACGACGATAAGGTGCCCGAGGCAGCAACAGACCCTTGGAGACAGGTCGGCTGGAGCCCGATGTATTGAATCTCGACGCAATTTGAGTGTTCCATCGGCATTACAAGGCCCTCAACGTTACAATTAACTATCATTTCTGCGTAGGATTCGACAATCTAGACTCACAGGAGAACGACCATAAGGTGCCTGAGGCAGCAATAGACCCTTGGAGACATTCGGCTGGAGGTCGATGTATTGGATCGCGACGCAATTTGAGTGTTCCATCGTCATTAGGAGGCCCTGAATGTTACAATTAACTATCAGATTTTCGTCGGATTCGAAAATCTAGACTCACAGCAGACGGACCATTTGGTGCCCGAGGCAGCAATATCCCCTTGGAGACAAATCGGCTGGATGACGATGTATTGAATCTCGACGCAATTTGAGTCTTCTATCGTCATTAGGTCGCCCTGAACGTTATAATGAACTATCAGTTTTGCGTCGGATTCGAAAATGTAAACTTACAAGAGAACGACCATAAGGTGCCCGAGGCAGCATTAGACCCTAGGAGACAAGTCGGCTGGAGGACGATGTATTGGATCGCGGCCCAATTTGAGTGTTCCATCGTCATTAGGAGGCGCTGAACCTTACAATTAACTATCAGTTTCGCGTCGGATTCGAAAATCTAGACTCACAGGAGACGGACCACATGGAGCCCGAGGCAGCAATATCCTCTTGGAGACAAGTCGGCTGGAGGAAGATGTATTGAATCTCGACGCAATTTGAGTGTTCCATCGTCATTAGAAGGCCCTGAACGTTACAATTAACTATCTTTTTGCGTCAGATTCGAAAATCTAGACTCACAGGAGAACGACCATAAGGTGCCCGAGGCAGCAATAGACCCTTGGAGACAAATCGGCTGAATGCCGATGTATTGAATCTCGAGGCAATTTGAGTATTCCATCGTCATTAGGTAGCCCTGAACGTCACAATTAACGATCAGTCTCGCGTCGGATTCGAAAATCTAGACTCACATGAGAGCGAACATAAGAGGCCGGAGGCAGTAATATCCCCATGGAGACAAGTCGGCCG
This sequence comes from Schistocerca serialis cubense, assembly GCF_023864345.2. Classification (NCBI taxonomy): domain Eukaryota; kingdom Metazoa; phylum Arthropoda; class Insecta; order Orthoptera; family Acrididae; genus Schistocerca; species Schistocerca serialis. The sequence goes on from NC_064647.1 coordinate 7,448,124, forward strand.
GAGGACGATGTATTGAATCTCGACGCAATTTGAGTGTCCCATAGTCATTAAGAGGCCCTGAACGTTACAATTAACTATCATTTTTGCGTCGGATTCGATAATCTAAACTCACAGGAGAACGACCATAAGGTGCCCGAGGCAGCAACAGACCCTTTTAGAAAAGTCGGCTGGAGGCCGATGTATTGAATCTCGACGCAATTTGTGTGTTCCATCGTCATTACAAGGCCCTGAACGTCACAATTAACTATCATTTTTGAGTCGGATTCGAAAATCTAGACTCACATGAGAACGACCATAAGGTGCCCGATGCAGCAATAGACCCTTGGAGACAAGTCGGCTGGAGGCCGATGTATTGAATCTCGACGCAATTTGAGTGTTCCATCGGCATTACGAGGCCCTGAACCTTACAACTAACTATCAGTTTCGCGTCGGATTCGAAAATCTAGACTCACAGGAGACGGACCACATGGAGCCCGAGGCAGCAATTTCCCCTTGTACACAAGTCAGCTGGAGGAAGATGTATTGACTCTTGACGCAATTTGAGTGTTCCATCGTCATTAGGAGGCCCTGAACGTTACAATTCACTGTCATTTTAGCGTCGGATTCGAAAATCTAGACTCACAGGAGAAGAACCATGTGGTGCCCGAGGCAGCATTAGACCCTTGGAGACAAGTCGGCTGGAGGAAGATGTATTGGATCGCGACGCAATTTCAGTGTTCCATCGTCGTTAGGAGGCCCTGAACGTTACAATTAACAATCATTTTAGCGTCGGATTCGAAAATGTACTCACAGGAGAAGTTCATACGGTGCTCGAGACAGCAATATCCCCTTGGAGACAAGTCGGCTGGAGGCCGATGTATTGAATCTCGACGCAATTTGAGTGTTCCATCGTCATTACAAGGCCCTGAACGTTACAATTAACTATCATTCTTGCGTCGGATTCGAAAATCTAGACTCACAAGAGAACGACCATAAGGTGCCCGAGGCAGCAACACACCCTTGGAGACAAGTCGGCTGGAGGCCGATGTATTGGATCGCGACGCAATTTGAGTGATCCATCGTCATTACAAGGCCCTGAACGTTACAATTAACTATCATTTTTGCGTCGGATTCGAAAATCTAGACTCACAGGAGAACGACCATAGGGTGCCCGAGGCAGCAATAGACCCTTGGAGACAAGTCGGCTGGAGGTCGATGTATTGAATCTCGACGCAATTTGAGTGTTCCATCGCCAATAGGAGGCCCTGAACGTTACAATTAACTATGAGTTTTGCGTCGGATTCGAAAACGTAGAATCACCGGAGACGGACCATGTGGTGCCCGAGGCGGAGATATCCCCTTGGTGACAAATCGGCTGGAGGACGATGTATTGAATCTCGACGCAATTTGAGTGTTCCATCGTCATTAGGAGGCCCTGAACGTTACAATTAACAATCAGTTTTGCGTCGGGTTCGAAAATCTAGACTCACAGCAGAACGATCACAAGGTGCCCGTGGCAGCTATTGACCCTTGGAGTCAAGTCGGTTGGAGGACGATGTATTGGATCGCGACGCAAAATGAGTGTTCCATCGTCATTAGGAGGCCCTGAATGTTACAATTAACTATCAGTTTTTCGTCGGATTCGAAAATCTAAACTCACAGGAGAACGACCATAAGGTGCCCGATGCAGCAATATCCCCTTGGAGACTAGTCGGCTGGAGGTCGATTTATTGAATCTCGACGCAATTTGAGTGTTCCATCGCCAATAGGAGGCCCTGAACGTTACAATTAACTAAGAGTTTTGCGTCGGATTCGGAAACGTAGAATCACCGGAGACGGACCATGTGGTGCCCGAGGCAGCGATACCCCGTTGGAGACAAGTCGGCTGGAGGCCGATGTATTGAATCTCGATGCAATTTGAGTGTTCCATCGTCATTAGAAGGCCCTGAACGTTACAATTAACTATCATTTATGCGTCGGATTCGAAAATCTAGACTCACAGGAGAACGACCATAAGGTGCCCGAGGCAGCAGTAGACCCTTGGAGACAAGTCGGCTGGAGGAAGATGTATTGACTCTCGACGCAATTTGAGTGTTCCAACGTGTTTAGGAGTCCCTGAACGTTACAATTAACTATCATTTATGCGTCGGATTCGAAAATCTACTCACAGGAGAAGTTCATACGGTGCTCGAGGCAGCAATAGACCCCTTGGAGACAAGTCGGCTGGAAACCGATTATTGAATCTCAACGCAATTTGAGTGTTCCATCGTCATTACGAGGCCCTGAACGTTACAATTAACAATCATTTTAGCGTCGGATTCGAAAATCTACTCACAGGAGAAGTTCATACGGTGCTCGAGACAGCAATATCCCCTTGGAGACAAGTCCGCTGGAGGCCGATGTATTGAATCTCGACGCAATTTGAGTGTTCCATCGTCATTAGGAGGCCCTGATCCTTACAATCAACTATCAGTTTCGCGTCGGATTCGAAAATCTAAACTCACAGGAGAACGACCATGAGGTGCCCGAGGCAGCAACAGACCTTGGAGACAAGTCGGCTGGAGGACGATGAATTGAATCTCGTCGCAATTTGAGTCTTCCATCGTCATTAGGAGGCCCTGAACGTTACAATTAACTATCATTTTATCGTCGGATTCGATAATCTAGACCCACAGGAGAACGACCATAAGGTGCCCGAGGCAGCAACAGACCATAGGAGACAAGTCGGCTGGAGGCCGATGTATTGAATCTCGACGCAATTTGAGTGTTCCATCGCCAATAGGAGGCCCTGAACGTTACAATTAACTATCATTTTAGCGTCGGATTCGAAAATCTACTAACAGGAGAAGGATCATATGGTGCACGAGTCTTCAATATCCCCTTGGATACAAGTCGACTGGAGGTCGATGTATTGACTCTCGACGCAATTTGAGTGTTTCATCGTCTTTAGGAGTCCCTGAACGTTACAATTAACTATCATTTATGCGTCGGATTCGAAAATTTAGACTCACAGGAGAACGACCATAAGGTGCCCGAGGCAGCAATAGACCCTTGGAGACAAGTCGGCTGGAAACCGATGTATTGATTCTTGACGCAATTTGAGTGTTCCATCGTCATTAGGAGGCCCTGAACGTTGCAATTAACAATCATTTTAGCGTCGGATTCGAAAATCTACTCACAGGAGAAATTCATACGGTGCTCGAGACAGCAATATACCCCTTGGAGACAAATCGACTGGAGGCCGATGAATTGAATATCGACGCAATTTGAGTGTTCCATCGTCAATAGGTCGCCCCGAACGTTATAATGAACTATCAGTTTTGCGTCGGATTCGAAAATCTAGACTTACAAGAGAACGACCATAAGGTGCCCGAGGCAGCATTAGTCCCTTGGAGACAAGACGGCTGGAGGACGATGTATTGGATCGCGACGCAATTTGAGTTTTCCATCGTCATTAGGAGGCCCTGAATGTTACAATTAACTATCAGTTTTTCGTCGGATTCGAAAAACTAGACTCACAGCAGACGGACCATTTGGTGCCCGAGGCAGCAATATCCCCATGGAGACAAATCGGCTGGAGGACGATGTATTGAATCTCGACGCAATTTGAGTCTTCTATCGTCATTAGGAGGCGCTGATCGTTACAATTCACTATCATTTTTGCGTCGGATTCGAAAATCTAGACTCACAGGAGAAGGATCATATTGTGCCCGAGACAGCAATATCCCCTTGGAGACAAGTCGGCTGGAGGCCGATGTATTGAATCTCGACGCAATTTGAGTGTTCCATCGGCATTAGGAGGCCCTGAACGTTACAGTTAACTATCATTTTAGCGTCGGATTCGAAAATCTACTAACAGGAGAAGGATCATATGGTGCACGAGACTTCAATATCACCTTGGATACAAGTCGACTGGAGGTCGATGTATTGACTCTCGTCGCAATTTGAGTATTCCTTCGTCTTTAGGAGTCCCTGAACGTTACAATTAACTATCAGTTTCGCGTCGGATTCGAAAATCTAGACTCACAGGAGACGGACCACATGGAGCCCGAGGCAGCACTATCCCCTTGGAGACAAGTCGGCTGGAGGTCGATGTATTGAATCTCGACTCAATTTGAGTGTTCCATCGTCATTAGGTGGCCCTGAACGTTACAATTAACAATTAGTTTTGCGTCGGGTTCGAAAATCTAGACTCACAGCAGAACGATCACAAGGTGCCCGTGGCAGCTATTGACCCTTGGAGACAAGTCGGTTGGAGGACGATGTATTGGATCGCGACGCAAAATGAGTGTTCCATCGTCATTAGGAGGCCTTGAATGTTACAATTAACTATCAGTTTTTCGTCGGATTTTAAAATCTAGACTCACTGGAGACGGACCATAAGGTGCCCGATGCAGCAATATCCCCTTGGAGACCAGTCCGCTGGAGGACGATGTATTGAATCTCGACGCAATTTGTGTCTTCTATCGTCATTAGGAGGCGCTGAACGTTACAATTCACTATCATTTTTGCGACGGATTCGAAAATCTAGACTCACAGGAGAAGGATCATATTGTGCCCGAGACTGCAATATCCCCTTGGATACAAGTTGACTGGAGGTCGATGTATTGACTCACGACGCAATTTCAGTGTTTCATCGTCTTTAGGAGTCCCTGAACGTTACAATTAACTATCATTTATGAGTCGGATTCGAAAATCTAGACTCACAGGAGAACGACCATAAGGTGCCCGAGGCAGCAATAGACCCTTGGAGACAAGTCGGCTGGAGGTCGATGTATTGAATCTCGACGCAATTTGAGTCTTCTATCGTCATTAGGAGGCGCTGAACGTTACAATTAACTATCATTTATGAGTCGCATTCGAAAATCTAGACTCACAGGAGAACGACCATAAGGTGCCCGATGCAGCAATATCCCCTTGGAGACCATGCCGCTGGAGGACGATGTATTGAATCCCGACGCAATTTGAGTGTTCCATCGTCATTACAATTAACTATCATTTTGGCGTCGGATTCGAAAATTTAGACTCACAGGAGAACGACTATAAGGTGCCCGAGGCAGCAATAGCCCCTTGGAGACAAGTCGGCTGGAGGCCGATGTATTGAATCTCGACACAATTTGAGTGTTCCATCGGCATTAGGAGGCCCTGAACGTTACAATTAACTATCATTTTTGCGTCGGATTCGAAAATCCAGACTTACAAGAGAACGACTATAAGGTGCCCGAGGCAGCAATAGACCTTTGGAGACAAGTCGGCTGGAGGCCGATGTATTGAATCTCGACGCAATTTGAGTGTTCCATCGGCATTAGGAGGCCCTGAACGTTACAGTTAACTATCATTTCTGCGTCGGATTCGAAAATCTACTAACAGGAGAAGTATCATATGGTGCACGAGACTGCAATATCCCCTTGGATACAAGTCGACTGGAGGTCGATGTATTGACTCTCGACGCAATTTCAGTGTTCCATCGTCTTTAGGAGTCCCTGAACGTTACAATTAACTATCATTTATGCGTCGGATTCGAAAATCTAAACTCACAGGAGAACGACCATGAGGTGCCCGAAGCAGCAACAGACCCTTGGAGACAAGTCGGCTGGAGGACGATGTATTGAATCTCGTCGCAATTTGAGTCTTCCATCGTCATTAGGGGGCCCTGAACGTTACAATTAACTATCATTTTATCGTCGGATTCGAAAATCTAGACTCACAGGAGAACGACCATAAGGGGCCCGAGGCAGCAACACACCATAGGAGACTAGTCGGCTGGAGGCCGATGTATTGAATCTCGACGCAATTTGAGTGTTCCATCGCCAATAGGAGGCCCTGAACGTTAAAATTAACTATCAGTTTTGCGTCGGATTCGAAAATCTAGACTCACAGGAGAACGACCATAAGGTGCCCGAGGCAGCAGTAGACCCTTGGAGACAAGTCGGCTGGAAACCGATGTATTGATTCTTGACGCAATTTGAGTGTTCCATCGTCATTAGGAGGCCCTGAACGTTACAATTAACAATCATTTTAGCGTCGGATTCGAAAATCTACTCACAGGAGAAGTTCATACGGTGCTCGAGACAGCAATATACCTCTTGGAGACAAATCGACTTCAGGCCGATGTATTGAATATCGACGCAATTTGAGTGTTCCATCGTCATTAGGTCGCCCTGAACGTTATAATGAACTATCAGTTTTGCGTCGGGTTCGAAAATCTAGCCTTACAAGAGAACGACCATAAGGTGCCCGAGGCAGCATTAGACCCTTGGAGACAAGTCGGCTGGAGGACGATGTATTGGATCGCGACGCAATTTGAGTGTTCCATCGTCATTAGGAGGCCCTGAATGTTACAATTAACTATCAGATTTTCGTCGGATTCGAAAATCTAGACTCACTGGAGACGGACCATAAGGTGCCCGATGCAGCAATATCCCCTTGGAGACAAATCAGCTGGAGGACGATGTATTGAATCTCGACGCAATTTGAGAGTTCTATCGTCATCAGGAGGCGCTGAACGTTACTATTCACTATCAATTTTGCGTCGGATTCGAAAATCTAGACTCACAGGAGAAGGATCATATGGTGCCCGAGACAGCAATATCCCCTTGGAGACAAGTCCGCTGGAGGCCGATGTATTGAATCTCGACGCAATTTGAGTGTTCCATCGTCATTAGGAGGCCCTGAACCTTACAATTAACTATCATTTTTGCGTCGGATTCGATAATCTAAACTCACAGGAGAACGATCATAAGGTGCCCGAGGCAGCAACAGACCCTTGGAGACAAGTCGGCTGGTGGCCGATGTATTGAATCTCGACGCAAATTGAGTGTTCCATCGTCATTACAAGGCCCTGAACGTTACAATTCACTATCATTTTTGCGTCGGATTCGAAAACCTAGACTCACAGGAGAAGGATCATATTGTGCCCGAGACAGCAATATCCCCTTGGTGACAAGTCGGCTGGACGCCGATGTATTGAATCTCGACGAAATTTGAGTGTTCCATCGTCATTAGGAGGCCCTGAACGTTACAATTAACTATCAGTTTCGCGTCGGATTCGAAAATCTAGACTCACAGGAGACGGACCACATGGAGCCCAAGGCAGCAATATCCCCTTGGAGACAAGTCGGCTGGAGGTCGATGTATTGAATCTCGACTCAATTTGAGTGTTCCATCGTCATTAGGAGGCCCTGAATGTTACAATTAACTATCAGTTTTTCGTCGGATTCGAAAATCTAAACTCACAGGAGAACGACCATAAGGTGCCCGATGCAGCACTATCCCCTTGGAGACCAGTCCGCTGGAGGACGATATATTGAATCCCGACGCAATTTGAGTGTTCCATCGTCATTACAAGGCCCTGAACGTTACAATTCACTATCATTTTTGCGTCGGATTCGAAAACCTAGACTCACAGGAGAAGGATCATATTGTGCCCGAGACAGCAATATCCCCTTGGTGACAAGTCGGCTGGACGCCGATGTATTGAATCTCGACGAAATTTGAGTGTTCCATCGTCATTAGGAGGCCCTGAACGTTACAATTAACTATCAGTTTCGCGTCGGATTCGAAAATCTAGACTCACAGGAGACGGACCACATGGAGCCCGAGGCAGCAATATCCCCTTGGAGACAAGTCGGCTGGAGGTCGATGAATTGAATCTCGACTCAATTTGAGTGTTCCATCGTCATTAGGAGGCCCTGAATGTTACAATTAACTATCAGTTTTTCGTCGGATTCGAAAATCTAAACTCACAGGAGAACGACCATAAGGTGCCCGATGCAGCACTATCCCCTTGGAGACCAGTCCGCTGGAGGACGATATATTGAATCCCGACGCAATTTCAGTGTTCCATCGTCATTAGGAGGCCCTGAACGTTACAATTAACTATGAGTTTTGCGTCGGATTCGAAAACGTAGAATCACGGGAGACGGACCATGTGGTGCCCGAGGCAGCGATATCCCCTTGGAGACAAGTCGGCTGGAGGCCGATGTGTTGAATCTCGACGCAATTTGAGTGTTCCATCGTCATTAGAAGGCCCTGAACGTTACAATTAACTTTCAGTTTCGCGTCGGATTCGAAAGTCTAGACTCACAGGAGACGGACCACATGGAGCCCGATGCAGCACTATCCCCTTGGAGACAAGTCGGCTGGAGGTCGATGTATTGAATCTCGACTCAATTTGAAAGTTCCATCGTCATTAGGTGGCCCTGAACGTTACAATTAACAATCAGTTTTGCGTCGGGTTCGAAAATCTAGACTCACAGCAGAACGATCACAAGGTGCCCGTGGCAGCTATTGACCCTTGGAGACAAGTCGGTTGGAGGACGATGTATTGGATCGCGACGCAAAATGAGTGTTCCATCGTCATTAGGAGGCCTTGAATGTTACAATTAACTATCAGTTTTTCGTCGGATTCGAAAATCTAGGCTCACTGGAGACGGATCATAAGGTGCCCGATGCAGCAATATCCCCTTGGAGACCAGTCCGCTGGAGGACGATGTATTGAATCGCGACGCAATTTGAGTGCTCCTTCGTCATTTGGAGGCCCTGAACGTTACAATTAACTATCAGTTTCGCGTCGAATTCAAAAATCCAGACTCACAGGGGACGGACCATTTGGTGCCCGAGGCAGCAATATCCCCTTGGAGACATATCAGCTGGAGGACGATGTATTGAATCTCGACGCAATTTGAGAGTTCTATCGTCATCAGGAGGCGCTGAACGTTACTATTCACTATCATTTTTGCGTCGTATTCGAAAATCTAGACTCACAGGAGAAGGATCATATGGTGCCCGAGACAGCAATATCCCCTTGGAGACAAGTCCGCTGGAGGCCCATGTATAGAATCTCGACGCAATTTGAGTGTTCCATCGTCATTAGGAGGCCCTGAACCTTACAATTAACTATCAGTTTCGCGTCGGATTCGAAAATCTAGACTCACAGGAGAACGACCATAAGGTGCCCGAGGCAGCAATAGACCCTTGGAGACAAGTCGGCTGGAGGACAATGTATTGAATCTCAACGCAATTTGAGAGTTCTATCGTCATCAGGAGGCCCTGAATGTTACAATTAACTATCAGTTTTTCGTCGGATTCGAAAATCTAGACTTACAGCAGACGGACCATTTGGTGCCCGAGGCAGCAATATCCCCTTGGAGACAAATCGGCTGGAGGACGATGTATTGAATCTCGACGCAATTTCAGTCTTCTATCGTCATTAGGAGGCGCTGAACGTTACAATTCACTATCATTTTTGCGTCGGATTCGAAAATCTAGACTCATAGGAGAAGGATCTTATTGTGCCTGAGACTGCAATATCCCCTTGGATACAAGTTGACAGGAGGTCGATGTATTGACTCTCGACGCAATTTCAGTGTTTCATCGTCTTTAGGAGTCCCTGAACGTTACAATTAACTATCATTTATGAGTCGGATTCGAAAATCTAGACTCACAGGAGAACGACCATAAGGTGCCCGAGGCAGCAATAGACCCTTATAGACAAGTCGGCTGGAAACCGATGTATTGATCCTTTTCGCAATTTGAGTGTTCCATCGTCATTAGGAGGCCCTGAATGTTACAATTAACTATGAGTTTTGCGTCGGATTCGAAAATCTAGGCTCACAGGAGAACGACCATAAGGTGCCCGAGGCAGCAATAGACCCTTGGAGACAAGGGGGCTATAGGCCGATGTATTGAATCTCGACGCAGTTTGAGTGTTCCATCGTCATTAGGAGGCAATAAACGTTACAATTAACTATCATTTTTGCGTCGGATTCGATAATCTAAACTCACAGGAGAACGTCCATAAGGTGCCCGAGGCAGCAACAGACCCTTGGAGACAAGTCGGCTGGAGGCCGATGTATTGAATCTCGACGCAATTTCAGTGTTCCATCGTCATTAGAAGGCCCTGAACGTTACAATTAACTATCATTTTTGCGTCGGATTCGAAAATCTAGACTCACAGGAGAACGACCATAAGGTGCCCGAGGCAGCAATAGACCCTTGGAGACAAGTCGGCTGGAGGTCGATGTATTGAATCTCGACGCAATTTGAGTCTTCTATCGTCATTAGGAGGCGCTGAACGTTACAATTCACCATCATTTTTGCGTCGGATTCGCAAATCTAGACTCACAGGAGAAGGATCATGTTGTGCCCGAGACAGCAATATCCCCTTGGAGACAAGTCGGCTGGAGGCCGGTGTATTGACTCTCGACGCAATTTGAGTGTTCCATCGTCATTAGGAGGCCCTGAACGTTACAATTAACTATCAGTTTCGCGTCGGATTCGAAAATCTAGACTCACAGGAGACGGACCACATGGATCCCGAGGCAGCAATATCCCCTTGGAGACAAGTCGGCTGGAAGTCGATGTATTGAATCTCGACTCAATTTGAGTGTTCCATCGTCATTAGGTGGCCCTGAACGTTACAATTAACAATCAGTTTTGCGTCGGATTCGAAAATCTAGACTCACAGCAGAACGATCACAAGGTACCCGAGGCACCAATAGACCCTTCGAGACATGTCGGCTGGAAACCGATGTATTGATTCTTGATGCAATTTGAGTCTTCCATCGTCATTACAAGGCCCTGAACGTTACAGTTAACTATCATTTTAGCGTCGGATTCGAAAATCTACTAACAGGAGAAGGATCATAAGGTGCACGAGACTGCAATATCCCCTTGGATACAAGTCGACTGGAGGTCGATGTATTGACTCTCGACGCAATTTGAGTGTTCCATCGTCTTTAGGAGTCCCTGAACGTTACAATTAACTATCAATTATGCGTCGGATTCGAAAATCTAAACTCACAGGAGAACGACCATGAGGTGCCCGAGGCAGCTATTGACCCTTGGAGACAAGTCGGTTGGAGGACGATGTATTGGATCGCGACGCAAAATGAGTGTTCCATCGTCATTAGGAGGCCCTGAATGTTACAATTAACTATCAGTTTCGCGTCGGATTCGAAAATCTAGACTCACAGAAGAACGACCATAAGGTACCCGAGGCACCAATAGACCCTTCGAGACATGTCGGCTGGAAACCGATGTATTGATTCTTGATGCAATTTGAGTCTTCCATCGTCATTACAAGGCCCTGAACGTTACAGTTAACTATCATTTTAGCGTCGGATTCGAAAATCTACTAACAGGAGAAGGATCATAAGGTGCACGAGACTGCAATATCCCCTTGGATACAAGTCGACTGGAGGTCGATGTATTGACTCTCGACGCAATTTGAGTGTTCCATCGTCTTTAGGAGTCCCTGAACGTTACAATTAACTATCATTTATGCGTCGGATTCGAAAATCTAAACTCACAGGAGAACGACCAAGAGGTGCCCGATGCAGCAACAGACCCTTGGAGACAAGTCGGCTGGAGGACGATGTATTGAATCTCGTCGCAATTTGAGTGTTCCATCGTCATTAGGAGGCCCTGAACGTTACAATTATCTATCATTTTATCGTCGGAATCGAAAATCTAGACTCACAGGAGAACGACCATGAGGTGCCCGAGGCAGCAACAGACCCTTGGAGACAAGTCGGCTGGAAACCGATGTATTGATTCTTGACGCAATTTGAGTGTTCCATCGTCATTAGGAGGCCCTGAACGTTACAATTAACAATCACTTTAGCGTCGGATTCGAAAATCTACTCACAGGAGAAGTTCATACGGTGCTCGAGACAGCAATATACCCCTTGGAGACAAATCGACTTTAGGCCGATGTATTGAATATCCACGCAATTTGAGTGTTCCATCGTCATTAGGTCGCCCTGAACGTTATAATGAACTATCAGTTTTGCGTCGGGTTCGAAAATCTAGCCTTACAAGAGAACGACCATAAGATGCCCGAGGCAGCATTAGACCCTTGGGGACAAGTCGGCTGGAGGACGATGTATTGGATCGCGACGCAATTTGAGTGTTCCATCGTCATTAGGAGGCCCTGAATGTTACAATTAACTATCAGATTTTCGTCGGATTCGAAAATCTAGACTCACTGGAGATGGACCATAAGGTGCCCGATGCAGCAATATCCCCTTGGAGACCAGTCCGCTGGAGGACGATGTATTGAATCGCGACGCAATTTGAGTGCTCCATCGTCATTTGGAGGCCCTGAACGTTACAATTAACTATCAGTTTCGCGTCGGATTCAGAAATCCAGACTCACAGGAGACGGACCACTTGGTGCCCGAGGCAGCAATATCCCCTTGGAGACAAATCAGCTGGAGGACGATGTATTGAATCTCGACGCAATTTGAGAGTTCTATCGTCATCAGGAGGCGCTGAACGTTACTATTCACGATCAATTTTGCGTCGGATTCGAAAATCTAGACTCACGGGAGAAGGATCATATGGTGCCCGAGACAGCAATATCCCCTTGGAGACAAGTCCGCTGGAGGCCGATGTATTGAATCTCGACGCAATTTGAGTGTTCCATCGTCATTAGGAGGCCCTGAACCTTACAATTAACTATCAGTTTAGCGTCGGATTCGAAAATCTACTAACAGGAGAAGGATCATATGGTGCACGAGACTGCAATATCCCCTTGGATACAAGTCGACTGGAGGTCGATATATTGACTCTCGACGCAATTTGAGTGTTTCATCGTCTTTAGGAGTCCCTGAACGTTACAATTAACTATCATTTATGCGTCGGATTCGAAAATCTAGACTCACAGGAGAACGACGATAAGTTGCCCGAGGCAGCAATAGACCCTTGGAGACAAGTCGGCTGCAGGACGATTTATTGAATCTCGACGCAATTTGAGAGTTCCATCGTCATTAGGAGGCCCTGAACGATACAATTAACTATGATTTTTGCGTCGGATTCGATAACGTAGAATCACCAGAGACGGACCATGTGGTGCCCGAGGCAGCAATAGACCCTTGGAGACAAGTCGGCTTGAGGCCGATGTATTGAATCTCGACGCAATTTGAGTGTTCCATCGGCATTAGGAGGCCCTGATCGTTACAGTTAACTATCAGTTTCGCGTCGGATTCGAAAATCTAGACACACAGGAGAACGACCATAAGGTGCCCGAGGCAGCAATAGACCCTTGGAGACAAGTCGGCTGCAGGACGATTTATTGAATCTCGACGCAATTTGAGAGTTCCATCGTCATTAGGAGGCCCTGAACGTTACAATTAACTATCATTTTCGCGTCGGATTCGAAAATCTAGACTTACAAGAGAACGACCATAAGGTGCCCGAGGCAGCATTAGACCCTTGGAGACAAGTCGGCTGGAGGACGATGTATTGAATCGCGACGCAATTTGAGTGTTCCATCGTCATTAGGAGGCCCTGAATGTTACAATTAACCATCAGTTTTTCGTCGGATTCGAAAATCTAGACACACAGGAGAACGACCATAAGGTGCCCGAGGCAGCAATATCCCCTTGGAGACAAATCGGCTGGAGGACGATGTATTGAATCTCGACGCAATTTGAGAGTTCTATCGTCATCAGGAGGCGCTGAACGTTAGTATTCACTATCATTTTTGCGTCGGATTCGTAAATCTCGACTTACAAGGGAACGACCATAAGCTGCCCGAGGCAGCGATATCCCCTTGGAGACAAGTCGGCTGGAGGACGATGTATTGAATCTCGACGCAATTTGAGTGTCCCGTCGTCATTAGGAGGCCCTAAACGTTACAATTAACTATCATTTTTGCGTCGGATTCGATAATCTAAACTCACAGGAGAACGACCATAAGGTGCCCGAGACAGCAACAGACCCTTGGAGACAAGTCGGCTGGAGGCCGATGTATTGAATCTCGGCGCAATTTGAGTGTTCCATCGTCTTTAGGAGTCCCTCAACGTTACAATTAACTAGCAGTTTCGCGTCGGATTCGAAAACGTAGAATCACCGGAGAAGGACCATGTGGTGCCCGAGGCAGCGATATCCCCTTGGAGACAAGTCGGCTGGAGGACGATGTATTGAATCTCGACGCAATTTGAGTGTTCCATTGTCATTTGAAGGCCCTGACCGTTACAATTAACTATCATTTTTGCGTCGGATTCGAAAATCTAGACTCACAGGAGAACGACCATAAGGTGCCCGAGGCAGAAATAGACCTTTGAAGACAAGTCGGCTGGAGGCCGATGTATTGAATCTCGACGCAATTTGAGTGTTCCATCGTCATTAGAAGGCCCTGAACGTTACAATAAACTATCATTTTTGCGTCGGATTCGAAAATCTAGACTCACAGGAGACGGACTACATGGAGCCCGAGGCAGCAATATCCCCTTGTAGACAAGTCGGCTGGAGGAAGATGTATTGACTCTCGACACAAAATGAGTGTTCCATCGTCATTAGGAGGCCCTGAATGTTACAATTAACTATCAGTTTTTCGTCGGATTCGAAAATCTATACTCACAGGAGAACGACCATAAGGTGCCCGATGCAGCAATATCCCCTTGGAGACAAGTCGGCTGGTGGTCGATGTATTGATCTCGACGCAATTTGAGTGTTCCATCGCCAATAGGAGGCCCTGAACGTTACAATTAAGTATGATTTTTGCGTCGGATTCGAAAGCGTAGAATCACCGGAGACGGACCATGTGGTGCCCGAGGCAGCGATATCCCCTTGGAGACAAGTCGGCTGGAGGCCGATGTATTGAATCTCGACGCAATTTGAGTGTTCCATCGTCATTAGAAGGCCCTGAACGTTACAATTAACTATCATTTTTGCGTCGGATTCGAAAATCTAGACTCACATGAGAGCGAACATAAGAGGCCGGTGGCAGTAATATCCCCATGGAGACAAGTCGGCTGGAGGACGATGTATTGAATCTCGACGCAGTTTGAGTGTCCCATCGTCATTAGGTGGCCCTAAACATTACAATTAACTATCATTTTTGCGTCGGATTCGATAATCTAAACTCACAGGAGAACGACCATAAGGTGCCCGAGGCAGCAACAGACCCTTGGAGGCAAGTCGGCTGGAGGCCGATGTATTGAATCTCGACGTAATTTGAGTGTTCCATCGTCATTACTAGGCCCTGAACGTTACAATGAACTATCATTTTTGCGTCGGATTCGAAAATCTAGACTCACAGGAGAACGACCATAAGGTGCCCGAGGTAACAATAGACCTTTGGAGACAAGTCGGCTGGAGGACGATGTATTGAATCTCGACGCAATTTGAGTGTTCCATCGGCATTAGGAGGCCCTGAACGTTACAATTGACTATCATTTTTGCGTCGGATTCGAAAATCTAGACTTACAAGAGAACGACCATAAGGTGCCCGAGGCAGCAATAGACCCTGGGAGACATGTCGGATGGAGGCCGATGTTTTGATTCTTGACGCAATTTGAGTGTTCCATCGTCATTAGGAGGCCCTGAACGTTACAATTAACAATCATTTTAGCGCCGGATTCGAAAATCTACTCACAGGAGAAGTTCATACTGTGCTCGAGACAGCAATATCCCCTTGGAGACCAGTCCGCTGGAGGCCGATGTATTGAATCTCGACGCAATTTGAGTGTTCCATCGTCATTACAAGGCCCTGAACGTTACAATTAACTATTATTTTAGCGTCGGATTCGAAAATCTACTAACAGGAGAAGGATCATATGGTGCACGAGACTGCAATATCCCCTTGGATACAAGTCGACTGGAGGTCGATGTATCGAATCTCGACGCAATTTGAGTGTCCCGTCGTCATTAGGAGGCCCTAAACGTTACAATTAACTAACATTTTTGCGTCGGATTCGATAATCTAAACTCACAGGAGAATGACCATAAGGTGCCCGAGGCAGCAACAGACCCTTGGAGACAAGTCGGCTGGAGGCCGATGTATTGAATCGCGGCGCAATTTGAGTGTTCCATCGTCTGTAGGAGGCCCTGAACGTTACAATTAACTAGCATTTTTGCGTCAGATTCGAAAACCTAGAATCACCGGAGAAGGACCATGTGGTGCCCGAGGCAGCGATATCCCCTAGGAGACGAGTCGGCTGGAGGACGATGTATTGAATATCGACGCAATTTGAGTGTTCCATCGTTATTAGAAGGCCCTGATCGTTACAATTAACTATCATTTTTGCGTCGGATTCGAAAATCTAGACTCACAGGAGAACGACAATAAGGTGCCAGAGGCAGAAATAGACCCTTGGAGACAAGTCGGCTGGAGGCCGGTGTATTGAATCTCGACGCAATTTGAGTGTTCCATCGTCATTAGAAGGTCCTGAACGTTACAATAAACTATCATTTTTGCGTCGGATTCGAAAATCTAGACTCACAGGAGACGGACTACATGGAGCCCGAGGCAGCAATATCCCCTTGTAGACAAGTCGGCTGGAGGAAGATGTATTGACTCTCGACGCAAAATGAGTGTTCCTTCGTCATTAGGAGGAACTGAATCTTACAATTAACTATCAGTTTTTCGTCGGATTCGAAAATCTACACTCACAGGAGAACGACCATAAGGTGCCCGATGCAGCAATATCCCCTTGGAGAAAAGTCGGCTGGTGGTCGATGTATTGAATCTCGACGCATTTTGAGTGTTCCATCGCCAATAGGAGGCCCTGAACGTTACAATTAACTATGATTTTTGCGTCGGATTCGAAAACGTAGAATCACCGGAGACGGACCATGTGGTGCCCGAGGCAGCGATATCCCCTTGGAGACAAGTCGGCTGGAGGCCGATGTATTGAATCTCGACGCAATTTGAGTGTTCCATCGTCATTAGAAGGCCCTGAAAGTTACAATTAACTATCATTTTTGCGTCGGATTCGAAAATCTAGACTCACAGGAGAACGACCATAAGGTGCCCGAGGCAGCAATAGACCCTTGGAGACAAGTCGGCTGGAGGCCGATGTATTGAATCTCGACGCAATTTGAGTGTTCCATCGGCATTAGGAGGCCCTGAACGTTACAGTTAACTATCATTTTAGCGTCGGGTTCGAAAATCTACTAACAGGAGAAGGATCATATGCTGCACGTGACTGCATTATCCCCTTGGATACAAGTCGACTGGAGGTCGATATATTGACTCTCGACGCAATTTGAGTGTTTCATCGTCTTTAGGAGTCCCTGAACGTTACAATTAACAATCAGTTTCGCGTCGGATTCGAAAATCTAGACTCACATGAGAGCGAACATGAGAGGCCGGTGGCAGTAATATCCCCATGGAGACAAGTCGGCTGGAGGACGATGTATTGAATCTCGACGCAATTTGAGTGTCCCATCGTCATTAGGTGGCCCTAAACGTTACAATTAACTATCATTTTTGCGTCGGATTCGATTATCTAAACTCACAGGAGAACGACCATAAGGTGCCCGAGGCAGCAACAGACCCTTGGAAACAAGTCGGCTGTAGGCTGATGTATTGAATCTCGACGTAATTTGAGTGTTCCATCGTCATTACAAGGCCCTGAACGTTACAATGAACTATCATTTTTGCATCGGATTCGAATTCTAGACTCACAGGAGAACGACCATAAGGTGCCCGACTCAGCAATAGACCCTTGGAGTCAAGTCGGCTGGAGGACGATGTATTGAATCTCGACGCAATTTGAGTGTTCCATCGTCATTACAAGGCCCTGAACGTTACAATTAACTATGAGTTATGCGTCGGATTCGAAAATCTAGACTCACAGGAGAACGACCATAAGGTGCCCGAGGTAGCAATAGACCTTTGGAGACAAGTCGGCTGGAGGACGATGTATTGAATCTCGACGCAATTTGAGTGTTCCATCGGCATTAGGAGTCCCTGAACGTTACAATTGACTATCATTTTTGCGTCGGATTCGAAAATCCAGACTTACAAGAGAACGACCATAAGGTGCCCGAGGCAGCAATAGACCCTGGGAGAAATGTCGGCTGGAGGCCGATGTATTGATTCTTGACGCAATTTGAGTGTTCCATCGTCATTAGGAGGCCCTGAACGTTACAATTAACAATCATTTTAGCGTCGGATTCGAAAATCTACTCACAGGAGAAGTTCATACTGTGCTCGAGACAGCAATATCCCCTTGGAGACCAGTCCGCTGGAAGCCGATGTATTGAATCTCGACGCAATTTGAGTGTTCCATCGTCATTACAAGGCCCTGAACGTTACAATTAACTATCATTTTAGCGTCGGATTCGAAAATCTACTAACAGGAGAAGGATCATATGGTGCACGAGACTGCAATATCCCGTTGGATACAAGTCGACTGGAGGTCGATGTATTGAATCTCGACGCAATTTGAGTGTCCCGTCGTCATTAGGAGGCCCTAAACGTTACAATTAACTAACATTTTTGCGTCGGATTCGATAATCTAAACTCACAGGAGAATGACCATAAGGTGCCCGAGGCCGCAACAGACCCTTGGAGACAAGTCGGCTGGAGGCCGATGTATTGAATCGCGGCGCAATTTGAGTGTTCCATCGTCTTTAGGAGGCCCTGAACAATACAATTAACTATCATTTATGCGTCGGATTCGAAAATCTAGACTCACAGGAGAACGACCATAAGGTGCCCGAGGCAGCAATAGAAACTTGGAGACAAGTCGGCTGGAAACCGATGTATTGATTCTTGATGCTATTTGATTGTTCCATCGTCATTAGGAGGCCCTGAACGTTACAATCCACTACCATTTTTGCGTCGGATTCGAAAATCTAGACTCACAGGAGAAGGACCATGTGGTGCCCGAGGCAGCAATAGACCTTTGGAGACAAATCGGCTGGAGGACGATGTATTGATTCTCGACGCAATTTGAGACATCTATCGTCATTAGGAGGCGCTGAACGTTACAATTCACTATCATTTTTGCGTCGGATTCCAAAATCTAGACTCACAGGAGAAGGATCATATTGTGCCCGAGACTGCAATATCCCCTTGGATACAAGTCGACTGGAGGTCGATGTATTGACTCTCGACTCACAGGAGAACGACCACAAGGTGCCCGATGCAGCAATAGACCCATTAAGACAAGTCGGCTGGAAACCGATGTATTGATTCTTGACGCTATTTGAGCGGTCCATCGTCATTAGGAGGCCCTGAACGTTACAATTCACTATCATTTTTGCGTCGGATTCGAAAATCTAGACTCACAGGAGAAGGACCATGTGGTTCCCGAGGCAGCAATAGACCTTTGGAGACAAGTCGGCTGGAGGCCGATGTATTGATTTTCGACGCAATTTGTGTGTTCCATCGTCATTACAAGGCCCTGAACGTTACAATTAACTATCATTTTAGCGTCGGATTCGAAAATCTACTAACAGGAGAAGGATCATATGGTGCACGAGACTGCAATATCCCCTCGGATACAAGTCGACTAGAGGTCGATGTATTGACTCTCGACGCAATTTGAGTGTTCCATGGTCATTAGAAGGCCCTGAACGTTACAATTAACTATCATTTTGGCGTCGGATTCGAAAATCTAGACTCACAGGAGAACGACCATAAGGTGCCCGAGGCAGCAATATCCCCATGGAGACAAATCGGCTGGAGGACGATGTATTGAATCTCGACGCAATTTGAGTCTTCTATCGTCATTAGGAGGCGCTGAACGTTACAATTCACTATCATTTTTGCGACGGATTCGAAAATCTAGACTCACAGGAGAAGGATCATGTTGTGCCCGAGGCTGCAATATCCCCTTGGATACAAGTAGACTGGAGGACGGTGTATTGAATCTCGACGCAATTTGAGAGTTCCATCGTCATTAGGAGCCCTGAACGTTACAATTAACTATCATTTTTGCGTCGGATTCGAAAATTTAGACTTACAAGAGAACGACCATGAGGTGCCCGAGGCAGCATTAGACCCTTGGAGACAAGTCGGCTGGAGGACGATGTATTGGATCGCGACGCAGTTTGAGTGTTCCATCGTCATTAGGAGGCCCTGAATGTTACAATTAACTATCAGTTTTTCGTCGGATTCGAAAATCTAGACTCACAGCAGACGGACCATTTGGTGCCCGAGGCAGCAATATCCCCTTGGAGACAAATCGGCTGGAGGACGATGTATTGAATCTCGACGCAATTTGATAGTTTTATCGTCATTAGGAGCCCTGAACGTTACAATTAACTATCATTTTTGCGTCGGATTCAAAAATCTAGACTTACAAGAGAACGACCATGAGGTGCCCGAGGCAGCAATATCCCCTTGGAGAGAAGTCGGCTGGAGGACGATGTATCGAATCTCGACGCAATTTGAGTGTTCCATCGTCATTAGGAGGCCCTGATCGTTACAATTAACTATCAGTTTAGCGTCGGATTCGAAATTCTAGACTCACAGTAGAAAGACCACAAGGTGCCAGAGGCAGCATTAGACCCTTGGAGACAAGTCGTCTGGAGGACGATGTATTGGATCGCGACGCAATTTGAGTGTTCCATCGTCATTAGGAGGCCCTGAATGTTACAATTAACTATCAGTTTTTCGTCGGATTCGAAAATCTAGACTCACAGCAGACGGACCATTTGGTGCCCGAGGCAGCAATATCCCCTTGGAGACAAATCGGCTGGAGGACGATGTATTGAATCTCGACGCAATTTGAGAGTTCTATCGTCATCAGGAGGCGCTGAACGTTACTATTCACTATCATTTTTGCGTCGGATTCGAAAATTTAGACTTACAAGAGAACGACCATAAGGTATCCGAGGCAGCATTAGACCCTTGGAGACAAGTCGGCTGGAGGACGATGTATTGAATCTCGACGCAATTTGAATGTCCCATCGTCATTAGGAGGCCCTAAACGTTACAATTAACTATCATTTTTGCGTCGGATTCGATAATCTAAACTCACACGAGAACGACCATAAGGTGCCCGAGGCAGCAACAGACCCTTGGAGACAAGTCGGCTGGAGGCCGATGTATTGAATCTCGACGCAATTTGAGTGTTCCATCGTCATTAGAAGGCCCTGAACGTTACAATTAACTATCATTTTTGCGTCGGATTCGAAAATCTAGACTCACAGGAGAACGACCATAAGTTGCCCGAGGCAGCAATAGACCCTTGGAGACAAGTCGGCTGGAGGCCGATGTATTGAATCTCGAAGCAATTTGAGTGTTCCATCGTCATTAGAAGGCCCTGAACATTACAATTAACTATCATTTTTGCGTCGGATTCGAAAATCTAGACTCACAGGAGAACGACCATAAGGTGCCCGAGGCAGCAATAGGCCCTTGGAGACAAGTCGGCTGGAGGCCGATGTATTGAATCTCGACGCAATTTGAGTGTTCCATCGGCATTAGGAGGCCCTGAACGTTACAATTAACTATCATTTTTGCGTCGGATTCGTAAATAAAGACTTACAAGAGAACGACCATAAGGTGCCCGAGGCAGCATTAGACCCTTGGAGACAAGTCGGCTGGAGGACGATGTATTGAATCTCGACGCAATTTGAGTGTCCCATCGTCATAAGGATGCCCCAAACGTTTCAATTAACTACCATTTTTGCGTCGGATTCGATAATCGAAACTCACAGGAGAACGACCATAAGGTGCCCGAGCCAGCAACAGACCCTTGGAGACAAGTCGGCTGGAGGCCGATGTATTGAATCTCGACGCAATTTGAGTGTTCCATCGGCATTAGGAGGCCCTGAACGTTACAGTTAACTATCATTTTAGCGTCTGATTCGAAAATCTACTAACAGGAGAAGGATCATATGGTGCACGAGACTGCAATATCCCCTTGGATACAAGTCGACTGGAGGTCGATGTATTGACTCTCGACGCAATTTGAGTGTTCCATCGTCATTAGAAAGCCCTGAACGTTACAAGTAACTATCATTTTAGCGTCGGATTTGAAAATCTACTCACAGGAGAAGTTCATACGATGCTCGAGACAGCAATATACCCCTTGGAGACAAATCGACTGGAGGCCGATGTATTGAATATCGACGCAATTTGAGTGTTCCATCGTCATTAGGTCGACCTGAAAGTTACAAATAACTATCATTTTTGCGTCGGATTCGATAATCTAAACTCACAGGAGAACGACCATAAGGTGCCCGAGGCAGCATTAGACCCTTGGAGACAAGTCGGCTGGAGGCCGATGTACTGAATCTCGACGCAATTTGAGTGTTACATCGTCATTACAAGGCCCTGAACGTTACAATTCACTATC
Organism: Schistocerca serialis cubense; assembly: GCF_023864345.2. Lineage (NCBI taxonomy): Eukaryota > Metazoa > Arthropoda > Insecta > Orthoptera > Acrididae > Schistocerca > Schistocerca serialis. Next base: position 7,470,152 of record NC_064647.1, read on the forward strand.
ATTTTTGCGTCGGATTCGAAAATCTAGACTCACAGGAGAACGACCATAAGGTGGCCGAGGCAGCAATAGACCATTGGAGACAAGTCGGCTGGAGGACGATGTATTGAATCGCGACGCAATTTGAGAGTTCCATCGTCATTAGGAGGCCCTGAACGTTGCAATTAACTATCATTTTTGCGACGGATTCGAAAATCTAGACTTACAAGAGAACGACCATAAGGTGCCCGAGGCAGCATTAGACCCTTGGAGACAAGTCGGCTGGAGGCCGATGTACTGAATCTCGACGCAATTTGAATGTTCCATCGTCATTACAAGGCCCAGAACATTACAATTCACTATCATTTTTGCGTCGGATTCGAAAATCTAGATTCACAGGAGAACGACCATAAGGTGGCCGAGGCAGCAATAGACCATTGGAGACAAGTCGACTGGAGGTCGATGTATTGACTCTCGTCGCAATTTGAGTGTTCCATCGTCTTTAGGAGTCCCTGAACGTTACAATTAACTATCATTTATGCGTCGGATTCGAAAATCTAGACTCACAGGAGAACGACAATAAGGTGCCCGAGGCAGCAATAGACCCTTGGAAACAAGTCGGCTGGAAACCGATGTATTGATTCTTGACGCAATTTGAGTGTTCCATCGTCATTAGGAGGCACTGAACGTTACAATTAACTATCATTTTTGCTTCGGATTCGAAAATCTACTCACAGGAGAAGTTCATACGGTGCTCGAGACAGCAATATACCCCTTGGAGAGAAATCGACTGGAGGCCGATGTATTGAATCTCGACGCAATTTGAGTGTTCCAACGTCAATAGGAGGCCCTAAACGTTACTATTAACTATCATATTTGCGTCGGATTCGATAATCTAAACTCACAGGAGAACGACCATAAGGTGCCCGAGGCAGCAACAGACCCTTGGAGACAAGTCGGCTGGAGGCCGATGTATTGAATCTCGACGCAATTTGAGTGATCCATCGGCATTAAAAGTCCCTGATCGTTACAATTAACTATCATTTTTGCGTCGGATTCGAATATCTAGACTCACAGGAGAACGACCGTATGGTGCACGGGACTGCAATATCCCCTTGGATACAAGTCGACTGGAGGTCGATGTATTGACTCTCGACGCAATTTGAGTGTTCCATCGTCTTTAGGAGTCCCTGAACGTTACAATTAACTATCATTTATACGTCGGATTCGAAAAGCTACTCACAGGAGAAGTTAAACGGTGCTTGAGGCAGCAATAGACCCTTGGAGGCAAGTCGGCTGGAGGCCGATTATATTGGATCGCGACGCAATTTGAGTGTTCCATCGTCGTTAGGAGGCCCTGAATGACAATTAACTATCAGTTTATCGTCGGATTCGAAAATCTAAAGTCACAGGAGAACGACCATAAGGTGCCCGAGGCAGCGATATCCCCTTGGAGACAAAGTTATGGTCGTTCTCCTGTGAGTCTAGATTTACGAATCCGACACAAAAATGATAGTTAATTGTAACGTTTAGGGCCTGCTAATGACGATGGGACACTCAAATTGCGTCGAGATTCAATACATCGTCCTCCAGCCGACTTGTCTCCAAGGGTCTAATGCTGCCTCGGGCACCTTATGGTCGTTATCTTGTAAGTCTAGATTTTCGAATCCGACGCAAAAATGATAGTTAATTGTAACGTTCAGCGGCTCCTGATGACGACGGAACACTCAAATTGCGTCGAGATTCAATACATCGGCCTCCAGCCGACTTGTCTCCAAGGGTCTATTGCTGCCTCGGGCACCTTAAGGTCGTTCTCCTGTGAGTCTAGATTTTCGAATCCGACGCAATAATGATAGTTAATTGTAACGTTCAGGGCCTTGTCATGACGATGGAACACTCAAATTGCGTCGAGATTCAATATATCGGCCTCCAGCCGTCTTGTCTCCAAGGGTCTGTTGCTGCCTCGGGCACCTTATGGTCGTTCTCCTGTGAGTTTAGATTATCGAATCCGACGCAAAAATGGTAGTTAATTGTAACGTTTAGGGCCTCCTAATGACGATGGAACACTCAAATTGCGTCGAGATTCAATACATCGTCCTCCAGCCGACTTGTCTCCAAGGGTCTATTGCTGCCTCGGGCACCGTATGGTAGTTCTCCTATGAGTAGATTATCGAATCCGACGCGAAACTGATAGTTAATTGTAAGGTTTAGGGCCTCCTAATGACGATGGAACACTCAAATTGCGTCGAGATTCAATACATCGGCCTCCAGCCGACTTGTCTCCAAGGGTCTGTTGCTGCCTCGGGCACCGTATGGTCGTTCTCCTGTGAGTTTAGATTATTGAATCCGACGCAAAAATTATAGTTAATTGTAACGTGTAGGGCCTTGTAATGACGATGGAACACTCAAATTGCGTCGCGATCCAATACATCGTCCTCCAGCCGACTTGTCTCCAAGGGTCTATTGCTGCCTCGGGCACCTTATGGTCGTTGTCTTGTAAGTCTAGATTCTCGAATCCGACGCAAAAATGATAGTTAATTGTAACGTTCTGGGCCTCCTAATGACGATGGAACTCTCAAATAGCGTCGAGATTCAATACATCGGCCTCCAGCCGACTTGTCTCCAAGGGACTGTTGCTGCCTCGGGCACCTTATGGTCGTTCTCCTGTGAGTTTAGATTATCGAATCCGACGCAAAAATGATAGTTAATTGTAACGTTCAGGGCCTCCTAATGCCGATGGAACACTCAAATTGCGTCGAGATTCAATACATCGTCCTCCAGCCGACTTGTCTCCAAGGGTCTAATGCTGCCTCGGGCACCTTATGGTCGTTATCTTGTAAGTCTAGATTTTCGAATCCGACGCAAAAATGATAGTTAATTGTAACGTTCAGGGCCTCCTAATGACGATGGAACACTCAAATTGCGTCGCGATCCAATACATCGTCCTCCAGCCGACTTGTCTCCAAGGGTCTGTTGCTGCCTCGGGCACCTTATGGTCGTTCTCCTGTGAGTTTAGATTATCGAATCCGACGCAAAAATGATAGTTAATTGTAACGTTTAGGGCCTCCTAATGACTATGGAACACTAAAATTGCGTCGAGATTCAATACATCGACCTCCAGCCGACTTGTCTCCAAGGGTCTATTGCTGCCTCGGGCACCTTATGGTCGTTCTCCTGTGAGTCTAGATTTTCGAATCCGACCCAAAAATGATAGTTAATTGTAACGTTCAGGGCCTTCTAATGACGATGGAACACTCAAATTGCGTCGAGATTCAATACATCGGCCTCCAGCCGACTTGTCTCCAAGGGGATATCGCTGCCTCGGGCACCGCATGGTCCGTCTCCGGTGATTCTACGTTTTCGAATCCGACGCAAAACTCATAGTTAATTGTAACGTTCAGGGCCTCCTAATGACGATGGAGCACACAAATTGAGAGGAGATTCAAAACATCGGCCTCCAGCCGACTTGTCTCCAAGGGGATATCGCTGCCTCGGGCACCTTATGGTCGTTCTCCTGTGAAACTAGATTTTCGAATCCGACGCAAAAATGATAGTTAATTGTAACGTTCAGGGCCTTGTAATGACGATGGAACACTCAAATTGCGTCGAGATTCAATACATCGACCTCCAGCCGACTTGTCTCCAAGGGTCTATTGCCGCCTCGGGCACCTTATGGTCGTTCTCTTGTAAGTCTAGATTTTCGAATCCAACGCAAAACTGATAGTTCATTATAACGTCCAGGGCGACCTAATGACGACAGAAGTCTCAAATTGCGTCGAGATTCGATACATCGGCCTCCAGCCGATTTGTCTCCAGGGGGATATTGCTGCCTCGGGCACCAAATGGTCCGTCTGCTGTGAGTCTAGATTTTCGAATCCGACGAAAAACTGATAGGTAATTGTAACATTCAGTACCTCCTAATGACGATGGAACTCTCAAATTGCGTCGAGATTCAATTCATCGTCCTCCAGCCGACTTGTCTCCAAGGGTCTATTGCTGCCTCGGGCACCGTATGCTCGTTCTCCTGTGAGTTTAGATTATCGAATCCGACGCAAAAATGATAGTTAATTGTAACGTTTAGGGCCTTGTAATGACGATGGAACACACAAATTGCGTCGCGATCCAATACATCGTCCTCCAGCCGACTTGTCTCCAAGGGTCTAATGCTGCCTCGGGCACAATATGATCCTTCTCCTGTGAGTCTAGATTTTCGAATCCGACGCAAAAATGATTGTGAATAGTAACGTTCAGCGCCCTTTGATGACGATAGAACTCTCAAATTGCGTCGAGATTCAATACATCGTCCTCCAGCTGATTTGTCCCCAAGGGGATATTGCTGCCTCGGGCACCAAATGCTCCGTCTCCTGTGAGTCTGGATTTTTGAATCCGACGCGAAACTGATAGTTAATTGTAACGTTCAGGGCCTCCTAATGCCGATGGAACACTCAAATTGCGTCGGGATTCAATACATCGGCCTCCAGCCGACTTGTCTCCAAGGGTCTATTGCTGCCTCGGGCACCTTATGGTCGTTCTCCTGTGAGTCTAGATTTTCGAACACGACGCAAAGATGATAGTTAATTGTAACGTTCAGGGCCTTTTAATGACGATGGGACACTCAAATTGCGTCGAGATTCAATACATCAGCCTCCAGCCGACGTGTCTCCAAGGGGATATCGCTGCCTCGGGCACCACATGGTCCGTCTCCGGCGATTCTACGTTTTCGAATCCGACGCAAAACTCATAGTTAATTGTAACGTTCAGGGCCTCCTAATGACGATGGAACTCTCAAATTGCGCCGAGATTCAATACATCGACCTCCAGCCGTCTAGTCTACAAGGGGATATTGCTGCCTCGGGCTCCATGTGGTCCGTCTCCTGTGAGTCTAGATTTACGAGTCCGACGCGAAACTGATAGTTAATCGTATGGTTCAGGGCCTCCTAATGACGATGGAACACTCAAATTGCGTCGAGATTCAATACATCGGCCTCCAGCGGACTTGTCTTCATAGGGAAATTGCTGTCTCGGGCACCATATGATCCTTCTCCTATGAGTCTAGATTTTCGAATCCGACGCAAGAATGATAGTTAATTGTAACGTTCAGGGCCTGCTAATGACGATGGGACACTCAAATTGTGTCGAGATTCAATACATCGGCCTCCAGCCGACTTGTCTCCAAGGGGATATCGCTGCCTCGGGCACCACATGGTCCGTCTCCGGTGATTCTACGATTTCGAATCCGACGCAAAACTCATAGTTAATTGTAACGTTCAGGGCCTCCTAATGACGATCGAGCACACAAATTGAGTCGAGATTCAATACATCGGCCTCCAGCCGACTTGTCTCCAAGGGTCTATTGCTGCCCGGGCACCTTATGGTCGTTCTACTGTGAGACTAGATTTCCGAATCCGACGCGAAACTGATAGTTAACTGTAACGTTCAGGGCCTCCTAATGACGATGGAACACTCAAATTGCGTCGAGATTCAATACATCGGCCTCCAGCCGACTTGTCTCCAAGGGGATATCGCTGCCTCGGGCACCACATGGTCCGTCGCCGGTGATTCTACGTTTTCGAATCCGACGCAAAACTCATAGTTATTTGTAACGTTCAGGGACCCCTAATGACGATGGAGCACACAAATTGAGTCGAGATTCAATACATCGACCTCCAGCCGACTTGTCTCCAAGGGTCTATTGCTGCCTCGGGCACCTTATGGTCGTTCTCCTGTGAGTCTAGATTTTCGAATCCGACGCAAAAATGATAGTTAATTGTAACGTTCAGGGCCTTCTAATGACGATGGAACACTAAAATTGCGTCGAGATTCAATACATCGACCTCCAGCCGACTTGTCTCCAAGGGTCTATTGCTGCCTCGGGCACCTTGTGGTCGTTCTCTTGTAAGTCTAGATTTTCGAAACCAACGCAAAACTGATAGTTCATTGTAACGTTCAGGGCGACCTAATGACGACAGAAGACTCAAATTGCGTCGAGATTCAAAACATCGGCCTCCAGCCGACTTGTCTCCAAGGGTCTAATGCTGCCTCGGGCACCTTATGGTCGTTCTCCTGTGAGTTTAGATTATCGAATCGGACGCAAATATGATAGTTAATTGTAACGTTCAGGGCGACCTAATGACGATGGAACACTCAAATTGCGTCGAGATTCAATACATCGGCCTCCAGCGGACTTGTCTCCAAGGGGATATTGCTATCTCGAGCACCGTATGAACTTCTCCTGTGAGTAGATTTTCGAATCCGACGCGAAACTGATAGTTAATTGTAAGGTTTAGGGCCTCCTAATGACGATGGAACACTCAAATTGCGTCGAGATTCAATACATCGGCCTCCAGCCGACTTGTCTCCAAGGGTCTGTTGCTGCCTCGGGCACCGTATGATCCTTCTCCTGTTAGTAGATTTTCGAATCCTACGCTAAAATGATAGTTAACTGTAACGTTCAGGGCCTCCTAATGCCGATGGAACACTCAAATTGCGTCGAGATTCAATACATCGGCCTCCAGCCGACTTGTCTCCAAGGGTCTGTTGCTGCCTCGCGCACCTGATGATCCTTCTCCTGTTAGTAGATTTTCGAATCCGACGCTAAAATGATAGTTAATTGTAACGTTTAGGGCCTCCTAATGACGATGAGACACTCAAATTGCGTCGAGATTCAATACATCGGCCTCCAGCCGAATTGTCTCCAAGGGTCTATTGCTGCCTCGCGCACCTTATTGTCGTTCTCCTGTGAGTCTAGATTTTCGAATCCGACGCTAAAATGATGGTTAACTGTAACGTTCAGGGCCTTGTAATGGCGATGGAACACTCAAATTGCGTCGAGATTCAATACATCGGCCTCCAGCCGACTTGTCTCCAAGGGGATATCGCTGCCTTGGGCACCACATGGTCCGTCTCCGGTGATTCTACGTTTTCGGATCCGACGCAAAACTCATAGTTAATTGTAACGTTCAGGGCCTTCTAATGACGATGGAACACTCAAATTGCGTCGAGATTCAATACATCGGCCTCCAGCCGACTTGTCTCCAAGGGGATATCGCTGCCTCGGGCACCACATGGTCCGTCTCCGGTGATTCTACGATTTCGAATCCGACGCAAAACTCATAGTTAATTGTAACGTTCAGGGCCTCTTAATGACGATGGAGCACCCAAATTAAGTCGAGATTCAATACATCGGCCTCCAGCCGACTTGTCTCCAAGGGTCTATTGCTGCCTCGGGCACCTTATGGTCGTTCTCCTGTGAGTCTAGATTTTCGAATCCGACGCAAAACTGATAGTTAATTGTAACGTTCATGGCCTTGTAATGACGATGGAACACTCAAATTGCGTCGAGAGTCAATACATCGGCCTCCAGTCGACTTGTATTCAAGGGGATATTGCAGTCTCGGGCACTATATGATCCTTCTCCTGTGAGTCTAGATTTTCGAATCCGTCGAGAAAATGATAGTGAATTGTAACGTTCAGCGCCTCCTAATGATGATAGAAGACTCAAATTGCGTCGAGATTCAATACATCGTCCTCCAGCCGATTTGTCTCCAAGGGGATATTGCTGCCTCGGGCACCAAATGGTCCGTTAGCTGTGAGTCTATATTTTCGAATCCGACGCGAAACTGATTGTTAATTGTAACGTTCAGGGCTTCCTAATGACGATGGAACACTCAAATTGCCTCGAGATTCAATACATCGGCCTCCAGCCGACTTGTCTCCAAGGGTCTGTAGCTGCCTCGGGCACCTTATGGTCGTTCTCCTGTGAGTCTAGATTTTCGAATCCGACGCAAAAATGATAGTTAATTGTAACGTTCAGGGCCTTGTAATGACAATGGAACACTCAAATTGCGTCGAGAGTCAATACATCGACCTCCAGTCGACTTGTATCCAAGGGGATATTGCAGTCTGGGGCACAATATGATCCTTCTCCTGTGAGTCTAGATTTTCGAATCCGACACAAAAATGATAGTTAATTGTAACGTTTAGGGCCTCCTAATGACGATGGGACACTCAAATTGCGTCGAGATTCAATACATCATCCTCCAGCCGACTTGTCTCCATGGGGATATTACTGCCTCCGGCCTCTTATGTTCGCTCTCATGTGAGTCTAGATTTTCGAATCCGACGCGAAACGGATTGTTAATTGTAACGTTCAGGGCTTCCTAATGACGATGGAACACTCAAATTGCCTAGAGATTCAATACATCGGCAATCAGCCGATTTGTCTGCAAGGGGATATTGCTGCCTCGGGCACCACATGGTCTGTCTCCGGTGATTCTACGTTTTCCACCCGACGCAAAACTCATAGTTAATTGTAACGTTTAAGGCCTCCTAATGACGATGGAGCACACAAATTGAGTCGAGATTCAATACATCGGCCTCCAGCCGACTTGTCCCCAAGGGTCTGTTGCTGCCTCGGGCACCTTATGGTCGTTCTCCTTTGAGTTTAGATTATCGAATCCGACGCAAAAATGATAGTTAATTGTAACGTTTAGGGCCCCTAATGACGATGGGACACTCAAATTGCGTCGAGATTCAATACATCGTCCTCCAACCGACTTGTCTCCATGGGGATATTACTGCCTCCAGCCTCTTATGTTCGCTCTCATGTGAGTCTAGATTTTCGAATCCGACACTAAAATGATTGTTAATTGTAACGTTCAGGGCCTCCAAATGACGATGGAACACTCAAATTGCGTCGAGATCCAATACATCGGCCTCCAGCCGACTTGTCTCCAAGGGTCTATTGCTGCCTCGGGCACCTTATGGTCGTTCTCCTGTGAGTCTAGATTTTCGAATCCGACGCAAAATTCATAGTTAATTGTAACGTCAGGGCCTTGTAATGACGATGGAACACTCAAATTGCGTCGAGAATCAATACATCGGCCACCAGCCGACTTGTCTCCAAGGGTCTGTTGCTGCCTCGGGCACCATATGATCCTTCTCCTGTTAGTAGATTTTCGAATCCGACGCTAAAATGATAGTTAACTGTAACGTTCAGGGCCTCCTAATGCCGATGGAACACTCAAATTGCGTCGAGATTCAATACATCGGCCTCCAGCCGACTTGTCTCCAAGGGCCTGTTGCTGCCTCGCGCACCAGATGATCCTTCTCCTGTTAGTAGATTTTCGAATCCGACGCTAAAATGATAGTTAATTGTAACGTTTAGGGCCTCCTAATGACGATGGGACACTCAAATTGCGTCGAGATTCAATACATCGGCCTCCAGCCGAATTGTCTCCAAGGGTCTATTGCTGCCTCGGGCACCTTATTGTCGTTCTCCTGTGAGTCTAGATTTTCGAATCCGACGCTAAAATGATGATTAACTGTAACGTTCAGGGCCTCCTGATGCCGATGGAACACTCAAATTGCGTCGAGATTCAATACATCGGCCTTCAGCCGACTTTCTCCAAGGGTCTATTGCTGCCTCGGGCACATTATGGTCGTTCTCCTGTGAGTAGATTTTCGAATCCGACGCTAAAATGATTGTTAATTGTAACGTTCAGGGCCTCCTAATGACGATGGAACACTCAAATTGCGTCGAGATTCAATACATCGGCCTCCAGCCGACTTGTCTCCAAGGGTCTATTGTTGCCTCGGGCACCTTATGGTCGTTCTCCTGTGAGTCTAGATTTTCGAATCCGACGCAAAAATGATAGTTAATTGTAACGTTCAGGGCCTTGTAATGGCGATGGAACACTCAAATTGCGTCGAGATTCAATACATCGGCCTCCAGCCGACTTGTCTCCAAGGGGATATCGCTGCCTTGGGCACCACATGGTCCGTCTCCGGTGATTCTACGTTTTCGAATCCGACGCAAAACTCATAGTTAATTGTAACGTTCAGGGCCTTCTAATGATGATGGAACACTCAAATTGCGTCGAGATTCAATACATCGGCCTCCAGCCGACTTGTCTCCAAGGGGATATCGCTACCTCGGGCACCACATGGTCCGTCTCCGGTGATTCTACGATTTCGAATCCGACGCAAAACTCATAGTTAATTGTAACGTTCAGGGACTCTTAATGACGATGGAGCACACAAATTGAGTCGAGATTCAATACATCGGCCTCCAGCCGACTTGTCTCCAAGGGTCTATTGCTGCCGCGGGCACCTTATGGTCGTTCTCCTGTGAGTCTAGATTTTCGAATCCGACGCAAAAATGATAGTTAATTGTAACGTTCATGGCCTTGTAATGACGATGGAACACTCAAATTGCGTCGAGAGTCAATACATCGACCTCCAGTCGACTTGTATCCAAGGGGATATTGCAGTCTCGGGCACTATATGATCCTTCTCTTGTGAGTCTAGATTTTCGAATCCGTCGCGAAAATGATAGTGAATTGTAATGTTCAGCGCCTCCTAATGATGATAGAAGACTCAAATTGCGTCGAGATTCAATACATCGTCCTCCAGCCGATTTGTCTCCAAGGGTATATTGCTGCCTCGGGCACCAAATGGTCCGTTAGCTGTGAGTCTATATTTTCGAATCCGACGCGAAACTGATTGTTAATTGTAACGTTCAGGGCTTCCTAATGACGATGGGACACTCAAATTGCCTCGAGATTCAATACATCGGCATTCAGCCGATTTGTCTCCAAGGGGATATTGCTGCCTCGGGCACCAAATGGTCCGTCTCCTGTGAGTCTGGATTTTTGAATCCGACGTGAAACTGATAGTTAATTGTAACGTTCAGGGCCTCCAAATGACGATGGAGCACGCAAATTGCGTCGAGATTCAATACATCGGCCTCCAGCCGACTTGTCTCCAAGGGTCTGTAGCTGCCTCGGGCACCTTATGGTCGTTCTCCTGTGAGTCTAGATTTTCGAATCCGACGCAAAAATGATAGTTAATTGTAACGTTCAGGGCCTTGTAATGACAATGGAACACTCAAATTGCGTCGAGAGTCAATACATCGACCTCCAGTCGACTTGTATCCAAGGGGATATTGCAGTCTCGGGCACAATATGATCCTTCTCCTGTGAGTCTAGATTTTCGAATCCGACGCAAAAATGATAGTTAATTGTAACGTTTAGGGCCTCCTAATGACGATGGGACACTCAAATTGCGTCGAGATTCAATACATCATCCTCCAGCCGACTTGTCTCCATGGGGATATTACTGCCTCCGGCCTCTAATGTTCACTCTCATGTGAGTCTAGATTTTCGAATCCGACGCGAAACGGATTGTTAATTGTAACGTTCAGGGCTTCCTAATGACGATGGAACACTCAAATTGCCTAGAGATTCAATACATCGGCAATCAGCCGATTTGTCTCCAAAGGGATATTGCTGCCTCGGGCACCACATGGTCCGTCTCCGGTGATTCTATGTTTTCGACCCGACGCAAAACTCATAGTTAATTGTAACGTTTAAGGCCTCCTAATGACGATGGAGCACACAAATTGAGTCGAGATTCAATACATCGACCTCCAGCCGACTTGCCTCCAAGGGTCTATTGCTGCCTCGGGCACCTTCTGGTCGTTCTCCTGTGAGTCTAGATTTTCGAATCCGACGCAAAAATGATAGTTAATTGTAACGTTCAGGGCCTTGTAATGACGATGGAACACTCAAATTGCGTCGAGAGTCAATACATCGACCTCCAGTCGACTTGTATCCAAGGGGATATTGCAGTCTCGGGCACAATATGATCCTTCTCCTATGAGTCTAGATTTTCGAATCCGACGCAAAAATGATAGTGAATTGTAACGTTCTGCGCCTCCTAATGACGATAGAAGACTCAAATTGCGTCGAGATTCAATACATCGGCCTGCAGTCGATTTGTCTCCAAGGGGTATATTGCCGTCTCGAGCACCGTATGAACTTCTCCTGTGAGTAGATTTTCGAATGCGACGCTAAATTGATAGTTAATTGTAACGTTCAGGGCCTTGTAATGACGATGGAACACTCAATTTGCGTCGAGATTCAATACATCGGCCTCCAGCCGACTTGTCTCCAAGTGTCTGTTGCTGCCTCGGGCACCTTATGGTCGTTCTTCTGTGAGTCTAGATTTTCGAATCCGACGCAAAAATGATAGTTAATTGTAACGTTCAGGGCCTCCAAATGACGATGGAGCACTCAAATTGCGTCGAGATTCAATACATCGGCCTCCAGCCGACTTGTCTCCAAGGGTCTATAGCTGCCTCGGGCACCTTATGGTCGTTCTCCTGTGAGTCTAGATTTTCAAATCCGACTCAAAAATGATAGTTAATTGTAACGTTCAGGGCCTTGTAATGACGATGGAACACTCAAATTGTGTCGAGAGTCAATACATCGACCTCCAGTCGATTGTATCCAAGCGGATATAGCAGTCTCGGGCACAATATGATCCTTCTCCGGTGAGTCTAGATTTTCGAATCCGACGCAAAAATGATAGTGAATTGTAACGTTCAGCGCCTCCTAATGACGATAGAAGACTCAAATTGCGTCGAGATTCAATACATCGTCCTCCAGCTGATTTGTCTCCAAGGTGATATTGCTGCCTCGGGCACCTTATGGTCGTTTTCCTGTGAGTCTGGATTTTTGAATCCGACGCGAAACTGATAGTTAATTGTAACGTTCAGGGCCTCCAAATGACGATGGAGCACTCAAAGTGCGTCGCGATTTAATACATCGTCCTCCAGCGGATTGGTCTCCAAGGGGATATTGCTGCATCGGGCACCTTATGGTCCGTCTCCAGTGAGTCTAGATTTTCGAATCCGACGAAAAACTGATAGTTAATTGTAACGTTCAGGGCCTTCTAATGACGATGGAACACTCAAATTGCGTCGAGATTCAATACATCGTCCTCCAGCCGACTTGTCTCCAAAGGTCTATTGCTGCCTCGGGCACCTTATGGTCGTACTCCTGTGAGTCTAGATTTTCGAATCCGACGCAAAAATGATAGTTAATTGTAACGTTCAGGGCCACCTAATGACGATGGAACACTCAAATTGAGTCGAGATTCAATACATCGACCTCCAGCCGACTTGTCACCAAGGGGATATTGCTGCATCGGGCACCATATTATCCTTCTCCTGTGAGTCTAGATTTTCGAATCCGACGCAAAAATGATAGTCAATAGTAATGTTCAACGCCTCGTGATGACGATAGAACTCTCAAATTGCGTCGAGATTCAATACATCGGCCTCCAGCCGACTTGTCTCCAAGGGGATATTGCTGTCTCCGGCACCTTATGGTCGTTCTCCTGTGAGTTTAGATTATCGAATCCGACGCAAAAATGATAGTTAATTGTAACGTTCAGGGCCACCTAATGACGATGGAACACTCAAATTGCGTCGAGATTCAATACATCGGCCTCCAGCCGACTTGTCTCCAAGTGTCTGTTGCTGCCTCGGGCACCTTATGGTCGTTCTCCTGTGAGTCTAGATTTTCGAATCCGACGCAAAAATGATAGTTAATTGTAACGTTCAGGGCCTTCTAATGACGATGGAACACTCAAATTGCGTCGAGATTCAATACATCGTCCTCCAGCCGACTTGTCTCCAAGGGCCTGTTGCTGCTTCGGGCACCTTATGGTCGTTCTCCTGTGAGTTTAGATTATCGAATCCGACGCAAAAATGATAATTAATTGTAACGTTCAGGGCCGCCTATTGGCGATGGAACACTCAAATTGCGCCGAGAGTCAATACATCGTCCTCCATTCGACTTGTATCCAAGGGGATATTGCAGTCTCGTGCACCATATGATCCTTCTCCTGTTAGTAGATTTTCGAAACCGACGCAAAACTGATAGTTCATTATAACGTTCAGGGCCACCTAAAGACGATGGAACACTCAAATTGCGTCGATATTCAATACATCGGCCTCCAGTCAATATGTCTCCAAGGGGTATATTGCTGTCTCGAGCACCGTATGAACTTCTCCTGTGAGTAGATTTTCGAATCCGACGCTAAAATGATTGTTAATTGTAACGTTCAGGGCCTCCTAATGACGATGGAACACTCAAATTGCGTCAAGAATCAATACATCTGTTTCCAGCCGACTTGTCTCCAAGGGTCTATTGCTGCCTCGGGCACCTTATGGTCGTTTTCCTGTGAGTCTAGATTTTCGAATCCGACGCATAAATGATAGTTAATTGTAACGTTCAGGGCCTTGTAATGACGATGGGACATTCAAATTGCGTCGAGATTCAATACATCGGCCTCCAGCCGACTTGTCTCCAAGGGTCTGTTGCTGCCTCGCGCACCAGATGATCCTTCTCCTGTTAGTAGATTTTCGAATCCGACGCTAAAATGATAGTTAATTGTAACGTTTAGGGCCTCCTAATGACGATGGGACACTCAAATTGTGTCGAGATTCAATACATCGGCCTCCAGCCGAATTGTTTCCAAGGGTCTATTGCTGCCTCGGGCACCTTATTGTCGTTCTCCTGTGAGTCTAGATTTTCGAATCCGACGCTAAAATGATGTTTAACTGTAACGTTCAGGGCCTCCTGATGCCGATGGAACACTCAAATTGCGTCGAGATTCAATACATCGGCCTTCTGCCGACTTGTCTCCAAGGGTCTATTGCTGCCTCGGGCACATTATGGTCGTTCTCCTGTGAGTAGATTTTCGAATCCGACGCTAAAATGATTGTTAATTGTAACGTTCAGGGCCTCCTAATGACGATGGAACACTCAAATTGCGTCGAGATTCAATACATCGGCCTCCAGCCGACTTGTCTCCAAGGGTCTATTGTTGCCTCGGGCACCTTATGGTCGTTCTCCTGTGAGTCTAGATTTTCGAATCCGACGCAAAAATGATAGTTAATTGTAACGTTCAGGGCCTTGTAATGGCGATGGAACACTCAAATTGCGTCGAGATTCAATACATCGGCCTCCAGCCGACTTGTCTCCAAGGGGATATCGCTGCCTTGGGCACCACATGGTCCGTCTCCGGTGATTCTACGTTTTCGAATCCGACGCAAAACTCATAGTTAATTGTAACGTTCAGGGCCTTCTAATGATGATGGAACACTCAAATTGCGTCGAGATTCAATACATCGGCCTCCAGCCGACTTGTCTCCAAGGGGATATCGCTACCTCGGGCACCACATGGTCCGTCTCCGGTGATTCTACGATTTCGAATCCGACGCAAAACTCATAGTTAATTGTAACGTTCAGGGCCTCTTAATGACGATGGAGCACACAAATTGAGTCGAGATTCAATACATCGGCCTCCAGCCGACTTGTCTCCAAGGGTCTATTGCTGCCTCGGGCACCTTATGGTCGTTCTCCTGTGAGTCTAGATTTTCGAATCCGACGCCAAAATGATAGTTAATTGTAACGTTCATGGCCTTGTAATGACGATGGAACACTCAAATTGCGTCGAGAGTCAATACATCGACCTCCAGTCGACTTGTATCCAAGGGGATATTGCAGTCTCGGGCACTATATGATCCTTCTCTTGTGAGTCTAGATTTTCGAATCCGTCGCGAAAATGATAGTGAATTGTAACGTTCAGCGCCTCCTAATGATGATAGAAGACTCAAATTGCGTCGAGATTCAATACATCGTCCTCCAACCGATTTGTCTCCAAGGGGATATTGCTGCCTCGGGCACCAAATGGTCCGTTAGCTGCGAGTCTATATTTTCGAATCCGACGCGAAACTGATTGTTAATTGTAACGTTCAGGGCTTCCTAATGACGATGGGACGCCCAAATTGCCTCGAGATTCAATACATCGGCATTCAGCCGATTTGTCTCCAAGGGGATATTGCTGCCTCGGGCACCAAATGGTCCGTCTCCTGTGAGTCTGGATTTTTGAATCCGACGTGAAACTGATAGTTAATTGTAACGTTCAGGGCCTCCAAATGACGATGGAGCACGCAAATTGCGTCGAGATTCAATACATCGGCCTCCAGCCGACTTGTCTCCAAGGGTCTGTAGCTGCCTCGGGCACCTTATGGTCGTTCTCCTGTGAGTCTAGATTTTCGAATCCGACGCAAAAATGATAGTTAATTGTAACGTTCAGGGCCTTGTAATGACAATGGAACACTCAAATTGCGTCGAGAGTCAATACATCGACCTCCAGTCGACTTGTATCCAAGGGGATATTGCAGTCTCGGGCACAATATGATCCTTCTCCTATGAGTCTAGATTTTCGAATCCGACGCAAAAATGATAGTGAATTGTAACGTTCTGCGCCTCCTAATGACGATAGAAGACTCAAATTGCGTCGAGATTCAATACATCGGCCTGCAGTCGATTTGTCTCCAAGGGGTATATTGCCGTCTCGAGCACCGTATGAACTTCTCCTGTGAGTAGATTTTCGAATGCGACGCTAAATTGATAGTTAATTGTAACGTTCAGGGCCTTGTAATGACGATGGAACACTCAATTTGCGTCGAGATTCAATACATCGGCCTCCAGCCGACTTGTCTCCAAGTGTCTGTTGCTGCCTCGGGCACCTTATGGTCGTTCTTCTGTGAGTCTAGATTTTCGAATCCGACGCAAAAATGATAGTTAATTGTAACGTTCAGGGCCTCCAAATGACGATGGAGCACTCAAATTGCGTCGAGATTCAATACATCGGCCTCCAGCCGACTTGTCTCCAAGGGTCTATAGCTGCCTCGGGCACCTTATGGTCGTTCCCCTGTGAGTCTAGATTTTCAAATACGACTCAAAAATGATAGTTAATTGTAACGTTCAGGGCCTTGTAATGACGATGGAACACTCAAATTGCGTCGAGAGTCAATACATCGACCTCCAGTCGATTGTATCCAAGCGGATATAGCAGTCTCGGGCACAATATGATCCTTCTCCGGTGAGTCTAGATTTTCGAATCCGACGCAAAAATGATAGTGAATTGTAACGTTCAGCGCCTCCTAATGACGATAGAAGACTCAAATTGCGTCGAGATTCAATACATCGTCCTCCAGCCGATTTGTCTCCAAGGGGATATTGCTGCCTCGGGCACCTTATGGTCGTTTTCCTATGAGTCTGGATTTTTGAATCCGACGCGAAACTGATAGTTAATTGTAACGTTCAGGGTCTCCAAATGACGATGGAGCACTCAAAGTGCGTCGCGATTTAATACATCGTCCTCCAGCGGATTGGTCTCCAAGGGGATATTGCTGCATCGGGCACCTTATGGTCCGTCTCCAGTGAGTCTAGATTTTCGAATCCGACGAAAAACTGATAGTTAATTGTAACGGTCAGGGCCTTCTAATGACGATGGAACACTCAAATTGCGTCGAGATTCAATACATCGTCCTCCAGCCGACTTGTCTCCAAGGGTCTATTGCTGCCTCGGGCACCTTATGGTCGTACTCCTGTGAGTCTAGATTTTCGAATCCGACGCAAAAATGATAGTTAATTGTAACGTTCAGGGCCACCTAATGACGATGGAACACTCAAATTGAGTCGAGATTCAATACATCGACCTCCAGCCGACTTGTCACCAAGGGGATATTGCTGCATCGGGCACCATATTATCCTTCTCCTGTGAGTCTAGATTTTCGAATCCGACGCAAAAATGATAGTGAATAGTAATGTTCAACGCCTCCTGATGACGATAGAACTCTCAAATTGCGTCGAGATTCAATACATCGGCCTCCAGCCGACTTGTCTCCAAGGGGATATTGCTGTCTCCGGCACCTTATGGTCGTTCTCCTGTGAGTTTAGATTATCGAATCCGACGCAAAAATGATAGTTAATTGTTACGTTCAGGGCCACCTAATGACGATGGAACACTCAAATTGCGTCGAGATTCAATACATCGGCCTCCAGCCGACTTGTCTCCAAGTGTCTGTTGCTGCCTCGGGCACCTTATGGCCGTTCTCCTGTGAGTCTAGATTTTCGAATCCGACGCAAAAATGATAGTTAATTGTAACGTTCAGGGCCATCTAATGACGATGGAACACTCAAATTGCGTCGAGATTCAATACATCGTCCTCCAGCCGACTTGTCTCCAAGGGCCTGTTGCTGCTTCGGGCACCTTATGGTCGTTCTCCTGTGAGTTTAGATTATCGAATCCGACGCAAAAATGATAATTAATTGTAACGTTCAGGGCCTCCTATTGGCGATGGAACACTCAAATTGCGTCGAGAGTCAATACATCGTCCTCCATTCGACTTGTATCCAAGGGGATATTGCAGTCTCGTGCACCATATGATCCTTCTCCTGTTAGTTGATTTTCGAAACCGACGCAAAACTGATAGTTCATTATAACGTTCAGGGCCACCTAAAGACGATGGAACACTCAAATTGCGTCGATATTCAATACATCGGCCTCCAGTCAATATGTCTCCAAGGGGTATATTGCTGTCTCGAGCACCGTATGAACTTCTCCTGTGAGTAGATTTTCGAATCCGACGCTAAAATGATTGTTAATTGTAACGTTCAGGGCCTCCTAATGACGATGGAACACTCAAATTGCGTCAAGAATCAATACATCTGTTTCCAGCCGACTTGTCTCCAAGGGTCTATTGCTGCCTCGGGCACCTTATGGTCGTTTTCCTGTGAGTCTAGATTTTCGAATCCGACGCATAAATGATAGTTAATTGTAACGTTCAGGGCCTTGTAATGACGATGGGACACTCAAATTGCGTCGAGATTCAATACATCGGCCTCCAGCCGACTTGTCTCCAAGGGTCTGTTGCTGCCTCGCGCACCAGATGATCCTTCTCCTGTTAGTAGATTTTCGAATCCGACGCTAAAATGATAGTTAATTGTAACGTTTAGGGCCTCCTAATGACGATGGGACACTCAAATTGCGTCGAGACTCAATACATCGGCCTCCAGCCGAATTGTCTCCAAGGGTCTATTGCTGCCTCGGGCACCTTATTGTCGTTCTCCTGTGAGTCTAGATTTTCGAATCCGACGCTAAAATGATGATTAACTGTAACGTTCAGGGCCTCCTGATGCCGATGGAACACTCAAATGGCGTCGAGATTCAATACATCGGCCTTCAGCCGACTTGTCTCCAAGGGTCTATTGCTGCCCCGGGCACATTATGGTCGTTCTCCTGTGAGTAGATTTTCGAATCCGACGCTAAAATGATTGTTAATTGTAACGTTCAGGGCCTCCTAATGACGATGGAACACTCAAATTGCGTCGAGATTCAATACATCGGCCTCCAGCCGACTTGTCTCCCAGGGGATATCGCTGCCTTGGGCACCACATGGTCCGTCTCCGGTGATTCTACGTTTTCGAATCCGACGCAAAACTCATAGTTAATTGTAACGTTCAGGGCCTTCTAATGATGATGGAACACTCAAATTGCGTCGAGATTCAATACATCGGCCTCCAGCCGACTTGTCTCCAAGGGGATATCGCTACCTCGGGCACCACATGGTCCGTCTCCGGTGATTCTACGATTTCGAATCCGACGCAAAACTCATAGTTAATTGTAACGTTCAGGGCCTCTTAATGACGATGGAGCACACAAATTGAGTCGAGATTCAATACATCGGCCTCCAGCCGACTTGTCTCCAAGGGTCTATTGCTGCCTCGGGCACCTTATGGTCGTTCTCCTGGGAGTCTAGATTTTCGAATCCGACGCAAAAATGATAGTTAATTGTAACGTTCATGGCCTTGTAATGACGATGGAACACTCAAATTGCGTCGAGAGTCAATACATCGACCTCCAGTCGACTTGTATCCAAGGGGATATTGCAGTCTCGGGCACTATATGATCCTTCTCTTGTGAGTCTAGATTTTCGAATCCGTCGCGAAAATGATAGTGAATTGTAACGTTCAGCGCCTCCTAATGATGATAGAAGACTCAAATTGCGTCGAGATTCAATACATCGTCCTCCAGCCGATTTGTCTCCAAGGGGATATTGCTGCCTCGGGCACCAAATGGTCCGTTAGCTGTGAGTCTATATTTTCGAATCCGACGCGAAACTGATTGTTAATTGTAACGTTCAGGGCTTCCTAATGACGATGGGACACCCAAATTGCCTCGAGATTCAATACATCGGCATTCAGCAGATTTGTCTCCAAGGGGATATTGCTGCCTCGGGCACCAAATGGTCCGTCTCCTGTGAGTCTGGATTTTTGAATCCGACGTGAAACTGATAGTTAATTGTAACGTTCAAGGCCTCCAAATGACGATGGAGCACGCAAATTGCGTCGAGATTCAATACATCGGCCTCCAGCCGACTTGTCTCCAAGGGTCTGTAGCTGCCTCGGGCACCTTATGGTCGTTCTCCTGTGAGTCTAGATTTTCGAATCCGACGCAAAAATGATAGTTAATTGTAACGTTCAGGGCCTTGTAATGACAATGGAACACTCAAATTGCGTCGAGAGTCAATACATCGACCTCCAGTCGACTTGTATCCAAGGGGATATTGCAGTCTCGGGCACAATATGATCCTTCTCCTGTGAGTCTAGATTTTCGAATCCGACGCAAAAATGATAGTTAATTGTAACGTTTAGGGCCTCCTAATGACGATGGGACACTCAAATTGCGTCGAGTTTCAATACATCATCCTCCAGCCGACTTGTCTCCATGGGGATATTACTGCCTCCGGCCTCTTATGTTCACTCTCATGTGAGTCTAGATTTTCGAATCCGACGCGAAACGGATTGTTAATTGTAACGTTCAGGGCTTCCTAATGACGATGGAACACTCAAATTGCCTAGAGATTCAATACATCGGCAATCAGCCGATTTGTCTCCAAGGGGATATTGCTGCCTCGGGCACCACATGGTCCGTCTCCGGTGATTCTACGTTTTCGACCCGACGCAAAACTCATAGTTAATTGTAACGTTTAAGGCCTCCTAATGACGATGGAGCACACAAATTGAGTCGAGATTCAATACATCGACCTCCAGCCGACTTGCCTCCAAGGGTCTATTGCTGCCTCGGGCACCTTTTGGTCGTTCTGCTGTGAGTCTAGATTTTCGAATCCGACGCAAAAATGATAGTTAATTGTAACGTTCAGGGCCTTGTAATGACGATGGAACACTCAAATTGCGTCGAGAGTCAATACATCGACCTCCAGTCGACTTGTATCCAAGGGGATATTGCAGTCTCGGGCACAATATGATCCTTCTCCTATGAGTCTAGATTTTCGAATCCGACGCAAAAATGATAGTGAATTGTAACGTTCTGCGTCTCCTAATGACGATAGAAGACTCAAATTGCGTCGAGATTCAATACATCGGCCTCCAGTCGATTTGTCTCCAAGGGGTATATTGCCGTCTCGAGCACCGTATGAACTTCTCCTGTGAGTAGATTTTCGAATGCGACGCTAAATTGATAGTTAATTGTAACGTTCAGGGCCTTGTAATGACGATGGAACACTCAATTTGCGTCGAGATTCAATAAATCGGCCTCCAGCCGACTTGTCTCCAAGTGTCAGTTGCTGCCTCGGGCACCTTATGGTCGTTCTTCTGTGAGTCTAGATTTTCGAATCCGACGCAAAAATGATAGTTAATTGTAACGTTCAGGGCCTCCAAATGACGATGGAGCACTCAAATTGCGTCGAGATTCAATACATCGGCCTCCAGCCGACTTGTTTCCAAGGGTCTATAGCTGCCTCGGGCACCTTATGGTCGTTCTCCTGTGAGTCTAGATTTTCAAATCCGACTCAAAAATGATAGTTAATTGTAACGTTCAGGGCCTTGTAATGACGATGGAACACTCAAATTGCGTCGAGATTCAATACATCGTCCTCCAGCCGACTTGTCTCCAAGGGTCTATTGCTGCCTCGGGCACCTTATGGTCGTACTCCTGTGAGTCTAGATTTTCGAATCCGACGCAAAAATGATAGTTAATTGTAACGTTCAGGGCCACCTAATGACGATGGAACACTCAAATTGAGTCGAGATTCAATACATCGACCTCCAGCCGACTTGTCACCAAGGGGATATTGCTGCATCGGGCACCATATTATCCTTCTCCTGTGAGTCTAGATTTTCGAATCCGACGCAAAAATGATAGTGAATAGTAATGTTCAACGCCTCCTGATGACGATAGAACTCTCAAATTGCGTCGAGATTCAATACATCGGCCTCCAGCCGACTTGTCACCAAGGGGATATTGCTGCATCGGGCACCATATTATCCTTCTCCTGTGGGTCTAGATTTTCGAATCCGACGCAAAAATGATAGTTAATTGTAACGTTCAGGGCCTTCTAATGACGATGGAACACTCAAATTGCGTCGAGATTCAACACATCGTCCTCCAGCCGACTTGTCTCCAAGGGCCTGTTGCTGCTTCGGGCACCTTATGGTCGTTCTCCTGTGAGTTTAGATTATCGAATCCGACGCAAAAATGATAATTAATTGTAACGTTCAGGGCCTCCTATTGGCGATGGAACACTCAAATTGCGTCGAGAGTCAATACATCGTCCTCCATTCGACTTGTATCCAAGGGGATATTGCAGTCTCGTGCACCATATGATCCTTCTCCTGTTAGTAGATTTTCGAAACCGACGCAAAACTGATAGTTCATTATAACGTTCAGGGCAACCTAAAGACGATGGAACACTCAAATTGCGTCGATATTCAATACATCGGCCTCCAGTCAATATGTCTCCAAGGGGTATATTGCTGTCTCAAGCACCGTATGAACTTCTCCTGTGAGTAGATTTTCGAATCCGACGCTAAAATGATTGTTAATTGTAACGTTCAGGGCCTCCTAATGACGATGGAACACTCAAATTGCGTCAAGAATCAATACATCTGTTTCCAGCCGACTTGTCTCCAAGGGTCTATTGCTGCCTCGGGCACCTTATGGTCGTTTTCCTGTGAGTCTAGATTTTCGAATCCGACGCATAAATGATAGTTAATTGTAACGTTCAGGGCCTTGTAATGACGATGGGACACTCAAATTGCGTCGAGATTCAATACATCGGCCCCCAGCCGACTTGTCTTCAAGGGTCTATTGCTGCCTCGGGAACCTTATGGTCGTTCTCCTGTGAGTCAAGATTTTCGAATCCGACGCAAAAATGATAGTTAATTGTAACGTTTAGGGCGTCCTAATGACGATAATCTAAACTCACAGGAGAACGACCATAAGGTGCCCGAGACAGCAATATCCCCTTGGAGACACGTCGGCTGGAGGCCGATGTATTGAATCTCGACGCAATTTGAGAGTTCTATCGTCATCAGGGGGCGCTGAACGTTACTATTCACTATCATTTTTGCGTCGGATTCGAAAATCTAGACTCACAGGAGAAGGATAATATGGTGCCCGACGCAGCAATATCCCCTTGGTGACAAGTCGGCTGGAGGTCGATGTATTGAATCTCGACTCAATTTAAGTGTTCCATCGTCATTAGGTGGCCCTGAACGTTACAATTAACGATCATTGTAGCGTCGGATTCGAAAATCTACTCACTGGAGAAGTTCATACGGTGCTCGAGACAGCAATATACCCCTTGGAGACAAATCGACTGGAGGCCGATGTATTAAATCTCGACGCAATTTGAGTGTTCCATCGTCATTACAAGGCCCTAAACGTTACAATTAACTATCATTTTGGCGTCGGATTCGATAATCTAAACTCACAGGAGAACGACCATAAGGTGCCCGAGGCAGCAATAGACCCTTGGAGACAAGTCGGCTGGAGGCCGATGTATTGAATCTCGACGCAATTTGAGTGTTCCAGCGTCATTAGGTCGCCCTGAACGTTACAATGAACTATCATTTTTGCGTCGGATTCGAAAATCTAGAGTCACAGGAGAACGACCATAAGGTGCCCGAGGCAGCAATGGACCCTTGGAGACAAGTCGGCTGGAGGTCGATGTATTGAATCTCGACGCAATTTGAGTGTTCCATCGCCAATAGGAGGCCCTGAACGTTACAATTAACTATGAGTCTTGCGTCGGATTCGAAAACGTAGAATCACCGGAGACGGACCATGTGGTGCCCGAGGCAGCGATATTCCCTTGGAGACAAGTCGGCTGGAGGCCGATATAATGAATCTCGACGCAATTTGAGTGTTCCATCGTCATTAGAAGGCCCTAAACGTTACAATTAACTATCATTTTTGCGTCGCTTTTGAAAATCTAGACTTACATGAGAACGACCATAAGGTGCCCGAGGCAGCAATAGACCCTTGGAGACAAGTCGGCTGGAGGCCGATGTATTGAATCTCGACGCAATTTGAGTATTCCATCGTCATTAGGAGGCCCTGAACGTTACAATTAACTATGAGTTTTGCGTCGGATTCGAAAATCTAGACTCACAGGAGAACGACCATAAGGTGCCCGAGGCAGCAATAGACCCTTGGAGACAAGTCGGCTGGAGGCCGATGTATTGAATCTCGACGCAATTTGAGTGGTCCATCGTCATTAGGAGGCCCCAAACGTTACAATTAACTATAATTTTTGCGTCGGATTCGATAATCTAAACTCACAGGAGAACGACCATAAGGTGCCCGAGGCGGCAATAGACCCTTGGAGGCAAGTCGGCTGGAAACCGATGTTTTGATTCTTGACGCAATTTGAGTGTTCCATCGTCATTAGGAGGCCCTGAACATTACAATTAACTATGAGTTTTGCGTCGGATTCAGAAACGTAGAATCACCGGAGACGGAACATGTGGTGCCGAGGCAGCGATATCCACTTGGAGACAAGTCGGCTGGATGGCGATGTATTGAATCTCGACGCAATTTGAGTGTTCCATCGTCATTAGAAGGCCCTGAACGTTACAATTATCTATCATTTTTGCGTCGGATTCGAAAATCCAGACTCACAGGAGACGGACCATTTGGTGCCCGAGGCAGCAATATCCCCTTGGAGACAAATCAGCTGGTCCCGATGTATTGAATCTCGACGCAATTTGAGAATTCTATCGTCATTAGGAGGCCCTGAACCTTACAATTAACTATCATTTTTACGTCGGATTCGAAAATCTAGACTCACAGGAGAACGACCATAAGGTGCCCGAGGCAGCAATAGACCCTTGGAGATAAGTCGGATGGAGGCCGATGTATTGAATCTCTACGCAATTTGAGTGTTCCATCGTCATTAGGCGGCCCTAAACGTTACAATTAGCTATCATTTTTGTGTCGGATTCGATAATCTAAACTCACAGGAGAACGACCATAAGGTGCCCGAGGCAGCAATAGACCCTTGGAGACAAGTCCGCTGGAGGCCGATGTATTGAATCTCGACGCAATTTGAGTGTTCCATCGGCATTAGGAGGCGCTGAACGTTACAGTTAACTATCATTTTAGCGTCGGATTCGAAAATCTAGACTCACAGCAGACGGACCATTTAGTGCCCGAGGCAGCAATATCCCCTTGGAGACAAATCGGCTGGAGGACGATGTATTGAATCTCGACGCAATTTGAGTCTTCTATCGTCTATAGGAGGCCCTGAACGTTACAATTAACTATCATTTTTGCGTCGGATTCGAAAATCCAGAGTCACAGGAGACGGACCATTTGGTGCCCGAGGCAGCAATATCAACTTGGAGACAAATCAGCTGGTGGACGATGTATTGAATCTCGACGCAATTTGAGAGTTCTATCGTCATTAGGAGGCCCTGAACGTTACAATTAACTATCATTTTTGCGTCGGATTCGAAAATCTAGATTTACAAGAGAACGACCATAAGGTGCCCGAGGCAACATTAGACCCTTAGAGACAAGTCGGCTGGAGGACGATGTATTGAATCTCGACGCAATTTTAGTGTCCCATCGTCATTAGGTCGCCTTGAACGTTACTATTAACTATCATTTTTGCGTCGGATTCGAAAATCTAGACACACAGGAGAAGGATCATGATGTGCCCGCGACAGCAATATCCCCTTGGAGACAAGTCGGCTGGAGGATGATGTATTGAATCTCGACGCAATTTGAGTGTCCCATCGTCATTAGGAGGCCCTAAACGTTACAATTATCTATCATTTATGCGTCGGATTCGAAAATCTACTCACAGGAGAAGTTCATAAGGTGCCCGAGGCAGCAATAGACCCTTGGGGACAAGTCGGCTGGAAACCAATGTATTGATTCTTGACGCAATTTGAGTCTTCTATCGTCATTAGGAGGCCCTGAACGTTACTATTCACTATCATTTTTGCGTCGGATTCGAAAATCCAGACTCACAGGAGACGGTCCATTTGGTGCCCGAGGCAGCAACAGACCCTTGGAGACAAGTCGGCTGGAGGCCGATGTATTGAATCTCGACCCAATTTGAGTGTTCCATCGTCATTACAAGGCCCTGAACGTTACAATTAACTATCATTTATGCGTCGGATTCGAGAATCTAGACTCACCGGAGAACGACCATAAGGTGCCCGAGGCAGCAATAGACCCTTGGAGACAAGTCGGCTGGAGGCCGATGTTTTGAATCTCGACGCAATTTGAGTGTTCCATCGTCATTAGGAGGCCCTAAACGTTACAATTAACTATAATTTTGGGTCGGATTCGATAATCTAAACTCACAGGAGAACGACCATAAGGTGCCCGAGGCAGCAATAGACCCTTGGAGACAAGTCGGCTGGAAACCGATTGTATTGATTCTTGACGCAATTTGAGTGTTTCATCGTCATTAGGAGGCCCTGAACGTTACAATTAACTATGAGTTTTGCGTCGGATTCAAAAACGTAGAATCACCGGAGACGGAACATGTGATGCCGAGGCAGCGATATCTCCTTGGAGACAAGTCGGCTGGAGGGCGATGTAATGAATCTCGACGCAATTTGAGTGCTCCATCGTCAATAGAAGGCCCTGAACGTTACAATTATCTATCATTTTTGCGTCGGATTCGAAAATCCAGACTCACAGGAGACGGATCATTTGGTGCCCCAGGCAGCAATATCCCCTTGGAGACAAATCAGCTGGAGGACGATGTATTGAATCTCGACGCAATTTGAGAGTTCTATCGTCATTAGGAGGTCCTGAACGTTACTATTCACTATCATTTTTGCGTCGGATTCGATAATCTAGACTCACAGGAGAACGACCATAAGGTGCCCGAAGCAGCATTAGACCCTTGGAAACAAGTCGGCTGGAGGACGATGTATTGGATCGCGACGCAATTTGAGTGTTCCATCGTCATTAGGAGGCCCTAAACGTTACAATTAACTATCATTTTTGCGTCGTATTCGATAATCTAAACTCACAGGAGAGCGACCATAAGGTGCCCGAGGCAGCAATAGACCCTTGGAGACAAGTCGGCTGGAGGACGATGTATTGAATCTCGACGCAATTTGAGTGATCCATCGTCATTAGAAGGCCCTGAACGTTACAATTAACTATCATTTTTGCGTCGGATTCGAAAATCTAGACTCACAGGAGAACGACCATAAGGTGCCCGAGGCAGCAATAGACCCTTGGAGACAAGTCGGCTGGAGGTCGATGTATTGAATCTCGACTCAATTTGTGTGCTACATCGTCATTAGGAGGACCTGAACGTTACATTTAACTATGAGTTTTGCGTCGGATTCGAAAAAGTATAATCACCGGAGACGGACCATGTGGTGCCCGAGGCAGCGATATCCCCTTGGAGACAAGTCGGCTGGAGGCCGATGTATTGAATCTCGACGCAATTTGAGTGTTTCATCGTCATTAGAACTCCCTGAACGTAACAATTAACTATCATTTTTGCGTCGGATTCGAAAATCCAGAGTCACAGGAGACGGACCATTTGGTGCCCGAGGCAGCAATATCCCCTTGGAGACAAGTCAGCTGGTGGACGATGTAATGAATCTCGACGCAATTTGAGAGTTCTATCGTCATTAGGAGGCCCTGAACGTTACAATTAACTATCATTTTTGCGTGGGATTCGAAAATCTAGACTTACAAGAGAACGACCATAAGGTGCCCGAGGCAGCATTAGACCCTTGGAGACAAGTCGGCTGGAGGACGATGTAGTGAATCTCGACGCAATTTGAGTGTTCCATCGTCATTACAAGGCCCTGAACGTTACAATTAATTATCATTTTAGCGTCGGATTCAAAAATCTAGACTCACAGGAGAACGACCATAAGGTGCCCGAGGCAGCAATAGACCCTTGGAGACAAGTCGGCTGCAGGCCGATGTATTGAGTCTCGACGCAATTTGAGTGTTCCATCGGCATTAGGAGTCCCTGAACGTTACAATTAACTATCATTTTTGCGGCGGATTCGATAATCTAAACTCACAGGAGAACGACCATAAGGTGCCCGAGGCAGCAACAGACCCTTGGAGACAAGTCGGCTGGAGGACGATGTATTGAATCTCGACGTAATTTGAGTGTTCCATCGTCATTACAAGGCCCTGAACGTTACAATTAACTATCATTTATGCGTCGGATTCGAAAATCTACTCACAGGAGAAGTTCATAAGGTGCCCGAGGCAGCAATAGACCCTTGGGGACAAGTCGGCTGGAAACCAATGTATTAATTCTTGACGCAATTTGAGTGTCCCATCGTCATTAGGTCGCCCTGAACGTTACTATTAACTATCATTTTTGCGTCGGATTCGAAAATCTAGACACACAGGAGAAGGATCATGTTGTGCCCGAGACAGCAATATCCCCTTGGAGACAAGTCGGCTGGAGGATGATGTATTGAATCTCGACGCAATTTGAGTGTCCCATCGTCATTAGGAGGCCCTAAACGTTACAATTAACTGTCATTTATGCGTCGGATTCGAAAATCTACTCACAGGAGAAGTTCATAAGGTGCCCGAGGCAGCAATAGACCCTTGGGGACAAGTCGGCTGGAAACCAATGTATTGATTCTTGACGCAATTTGAGTGTTCCATCGTCATTACAAGGCCCTGAACGTCACAATTAACTATCATTTATGGGACGGATTCAAAAAATCTAAACTCACAGGAGACGGACCATGTGGTGCCCGAGGCAGCAATATCCCCTTGGAGACAAATCAGCTGGAGGACGATGTATTGCATCTCGACGCAATTTGAGAGTTGTATCGTCTTTAGGAGTCCCTGAACGTTACAATTAACTATCATTTATGCGTCGGATTCGAAAATCTAGACTCACAGGAGAACGACCATAAGGTGCCCGAGGTAGCAATAGACCCTTGGAGACAAGTCGGCTGGAAACCGATGTATTAATTCTTGACGCAATTTGAGTGTTCCATCGTCTTTAGGAGTCCCTGAACGTTACAATTAACTATCATTTATGCGTCGGATTCGAAAATCTAGACTCACAAGAGAACGACCATAAGGTGCCCGAGGCAGCATTAGACCCTTGGAGACAAGTCGGCTGGAGGACGATGTATTGGATCGCGACGCAATTTGAGTCTAGATTTTCGAATCCGACGCAAAACTGATAGATCATTATAACGTTCAGGGCGACCTAATGACGACCGTATGGTCGTTCCCCTGTGAGTCACATTTTAGAATCCGACGCAAAACTGATAGTTAATTGTAATGTTCAGGGACTCCTAAAGACGATGGAACACTCAAATTGCGTCGAGAGTCAATACATCTTCCTCCAGCCGACTTGTCTACAAGGGGATATTGCTGCCTCGGGCTCCATGTGGTCCGTCTCCTGTGAGTCTAGATTTTAGAATAAGACGCGAAGCTGATAGTTAGTTGTAAGGTTCAGGGCCTCCTAATGACGATGGAACACTCAAATTGCGTCGAGATTCAACACATCGTCCTCCAGCCGATTTGTCACCAAGGGGATATTGCTGCCTCGGGCACCAAATGGTCCGTCTGCTGTGAGTCTAAATTTTCGAATCCGACGAAAAACTGATAGTTAATTGTAACATTCAGGGCCTCCTAATGACGATGGAACACTCAAATTGCGTCGCGATCCAATACATCGTCCTCCAGCCGACTTGTCTCCAAGGGTCTAATGCTGCCTCGGGCACCGTATGGTCGTTCTCTTGTAAGTCTAGATTTTCGAATCCGACGCAAAACTGATAGTTCATTATAACGTTCAGGGCGACCTAATGACGATGGAACACTCAAATTGCGTCGATATTCAATACATCGGCCTCCAGTCGATTTGTCTACAAGGGGTATATTGCTGTCTCGAGCACCATATGAACTTCTCCTGTGAGTAGATTTTCGAATCCGACGCGAAACTGATAGTTAATTGTAAGGTTTAGGGCCTCCTAATTGCAATGGGACACTCAAATTGCGTCGAGATTCAATACATCGTCCTCCAGCCGACTTGACTCCATGGGGATATTACTGCCTCCGGCCTCTTATGTTCGCTCTCATGTGAGTCTAGATTTTCGAATCCGACGCGAAACTGATTGTTAATTGTAACGTTCAGGACTTCCTAATGACGATGGAACACTCAAATTGCCTCGAGATTCAATACATCGGCATTTAGCCGATTTGTCTCCAAGGGTCTATTGCTGCCTCGGGCACCGTATGGTCGTTCCCCTGTGAGTCAACATTTTAGAATTCGACGCAAGACTGATAGTTAAATGTAATGCTCAGGGCCTCTTAATGACGATGGAACACTCAATTTGCGTCGAGAGTCAATACATCTTCCTCCAGCCGACTTGTCTACAAGGGGATATTGCTGCCTCGGGCTCCATGTGGTCCGTCTCCTGTGAGTCTAGATTTTCGAATCCGACGCGAAACTGATAGTTAATTGTAAGGTTCAGGGCCTCCTAATGACGATGGAACACTCAAATTGCGTCGAGACTCAATACATCGGCCTCCAGCGGACTGCCTCCGGCCTCTTATGTTCGCTCTCATGTGAGTCTATATTTTCGAATCCGACGCGAAACTGATTGTTAATTGTAACGTTCAGGGCTTCCTAATGACGATGGAACACTCAAATTGCCTCGAGATTCAATACATCGGCATTCAGCCGATTTGTCTCCAAGGGTCTATTGCTGCCTCGGGCACCGTATGGTCGTTCCCCTGTCAGTCAACATTTTAGAATCCGACGCAAGACTGATAGTTAAATGTAATGCTCAGGGCCTCTTAATGACGATGGAACACTCAAATTGCGTCGAGAGTCAATACATCTTCCTGAAGCCGACTTGTCTACAAGGGGATATTGCTGCCTGGGGCTCCATGTGGTCCGTCTCCTGTGAGTCTAGATTTTCGAATCCGACGCGAAACTGATAGTTACTTGTAAGCTTCAGGGCCTCCTAATGACGATGGAACACTCAAACTGCGTTGAGATTCAATACATCGGCCTCCAGCGGACTTGTCTCCAAGGGGATATTGCTGTCTCGGGCACCGTATGATCCTTCTCCTGTGAGTCTAGATTTTCGAATCCGACACAAAAATGATAGTTAATAGTAACGTTCAGCGCCTCCTGATGACGATAGAACTCTCAAATTGCGTCGAGATTCAATACATCGTCCTCCAGGTGATTTGTCTCCAAGGGGATATTGCTGCCTCGTGCACCAAATGGTCCGTCTCCTGTGAGTCTGGATTTTCGAATCCGACGCAAAAATGATAGTTAATTGTAACGTTCAGGGCCTCCT
Source organism: Schistocerca serialis cubense (assembly GCF_023864345.2). Lineage (NCBI taxonomy): Eukaryota > Metazoa > Arthropoda > Insecta > Orthoptera > Acrididae > Schistocerca > Schistocerca serialis. The sequence continues at coordinate 7,501,423 of NC_064647.1, forward strand.
AATGCCGATGGAACACTAAAATTGCGTCGAGATTCAATACATCGGCCTACAGCCGACTTGTCTCCAAGGGTCTATTGCTGCCTCGGGCACCTTATGGTCGTTCTCCTGTGAGTCTAGATTTTCGAATCCGACGCAAAAATGATAGTTCATTGTAACGTTCAGGGCCTTGTAATGACGATGGAACACTCAAATTGCGTCGAGATTCAATACATCGGCCTCCAGCCGACTTGTCTCCAAGGGTCTGTTGCTGCATCGGGCACCTTATGGTCGTTCTCCTGTGAGTTTAGATTATCGAATCCGACGCAAAAATGATAGTTAATTGTAAAGTTTAGGGCCTCCTAATGACGATGGAACACTCAAATTGCGTCGAGATTCAATACATCGGCCTCCAGCCGACTTGTCTCCAAGTGTCTGTTGCCTCCTCGGGCACCTTATGGTCGTTCTCCTGTGAGTTTAGATTTTCGAATCCGACGCAAAAATGATAGTTAATTGTAACGTTCAGGGCCTTGTAATGACGATGGAACATTCAAATTGCGTCGATATTCAATACATCGGCCTCCAGTCGATTTGTCTCCAAGGGGTATATTGCTGTCTCCAGCACCGTATGAACTTCCCCTGTGAGTAGATTTTCGAATCCGACGCTAAAATGATTGTTAATTGTAACGTTCAGGGCCTCCTAATGACGATGGAACACTCAAATTGCGTCAAGAATCAATACATCGGTTTCCAGCCGACTTGTCTCCAAGGGTCTATTGCTGCCTCGGGCACCTTATGGTCGTTCTCCTGTGAGTCTAGATTTTGGAATCCGACGCAAAAATGATAGTTAATTGTAACGTTCAGGGCCTCCTATTGGCGATGGAACACTCAAATTGCGTCGAGAGTCAATACATCGACCTCCAGTCGACTTGTATCCGAGGGGATATTGCAGTCTCGTGCACCATATGATCCTTCTCCTGTTAGTAGATTTTCGAATCCGACGCTAAAATGATAGTTAATTGTAACGTTCAGGGCCTCCTAATGCCGATGGAACACTCAAATTGCGTCGAGATTCAATACATCGACCTCCAGCCGACTTGTCTCCAAGGGTCTATTGCTGCCTCGGGTACCTTATGGTCGTTCTCCTGTGAGTCTAGATTTTCGAATCCGACGCAAAAATGATAGTTAATTGTAACGTTCAGGGCCTTGTAATGACAATGCAACACTCAAATTGCGTCGAGATTCAAGACATCGGCCTCCAGCCGATTTGTCTCCAAGGGTCTGTTGCTGCCTCGGGCACCTTATGGTCGTTCTCCTGTGAGTTTAGATTATCGAATCCGACGCAAAAATGATAGTTAATTGTAACGTTTAGGGCCTCCTAATGACGATGGGACAATCAAATTGCGTCGAGATTCAATACATCGTCCTCCAGCCAACTTGTCTCCATGCGGATATTACTGCCCACGGCCTCTTATGTACGCTCTCATGTGAGTCTAGATTTTCGAATCCGACGCGAAACTGATTGTTAATTGTAACGTTCAGGGCTTCCTAATGACGATGGAACACTCAAATTGCCTCGAGATTCAGTACATCGGCATTCAGCCGATTTGTCTCCAAGGGTCTATTGCTGCCTCGGGCACCGAATGGTCGATCCCCTGTGAGTCAACATTTTAGAATCCGACGCAAAACTGATAGTTAAATGTAATGCTAGGGCCTCTTAATGACGATGGAACACTCAAATTGCGTCGAGAGTCAATACATCTTCCTCCAGCCGACTTGTCTACAAGGGGATATTGCTGCCTCGAGCTCCATGTGGTCCGTCTCCTGTGAGTCTAGATTTTCGAATCCGACGCGAAACTGATAGTTAATTCTAAGGTTCAGGGCCTCCTAATGACGATGGAACACTCAAATTGCGTCGAGATTCAATACATCGGCCTCCAGCGGACTTGTCTCCAAGGGGATATTGCTGTCTCGGGCACCATATGATCCTTCT